>NW_006239890.1:13367-14505 GCF_000226075.1 Solanum tuberosum
AAAAACCCCAATTTTGCCTTTTTCGTGTGCTATTGTCTATGGACTTTTGGTGATCTGGATTTTCTACATAATTTTTGCCAAAATTTTTCGAGGACGACCGTTAAAATTTTAGCTAGGGAGCCAGTTATCCCTCGCGGCCAAAACATCTAATTTTTAAGGTCAAATCTGCCCCGGATATATTTTAGCTATAGTCCATGGACTTTTTGGTGATCTAGAATACCGACTTTTTTTTTTCATAAAGTTTTCGTGGAGGTCTGTTAAGACCTTATCTATGGAGCCAGTTAGCCCACACGGCCAAAACATCCCATTTAGAAGGTCAAATGTTCTCAGAGTAGATAAACTGCAGATTTTCGTGTGCTATATAGTCCACAGACGTTTTGATGATCTAGAATTCTGACATAATTTTTGGCAAAATTTTTTGAGGACGTCCGTTAAGACCTTACCTATGAAGCCAGTTAGGACTCACGACCAAAGCGTCCCATTATAAAGGTCAAATGTGCCCCAGATAAAGTAAACCCACCATTTTATCAATTTTAGTGTGCTATAGTTCATTGCCTTTTTGGTGTATTCTGGTAATTCCGACATAATTTTTGCCATCGTGTGCTATAGTCCGTGGAATTTTTGGTGATCTAGAATTCTAACCTCCTTTTTGCAAAATGTTTTCATGGACGTCCATTAAGACATTAGTTATGGAGCCAATTAGCTCTCACGGCCAAAACATCCCATTTTTAAGGTTAAATCTATACCGGATCAGGTAAACCCCCCATTTTACCGATAATCGTGTGCTATAGTCCGTGGAATTTTTGGTGATCTAGAATTCTAACCTCCTTTTTGCAAAATGTTTTCATGGACGTCCATTAAGACATTAGTTATGGAGCCAATTAGCTCTCACGGCCAAAACATTCCATTTTGAAGGTCAAATGTGCCCCAGATAAAGTAAACCCACCATTTTATCAATTTTAGTGTGCTATAGTTCATTGCCTTTTTGGTGATCTGGAATTCCGACATAATTTTTACCAAAATTTTTCGTAGACGTACGTTAAGACCTTAGCTATGGAGCTAGTTAGCTTCACGGCCAAAACATTCCATTTTGAAGGTCAAATGTGCCCAGAGCATGTAAACCCCCCATTTTGCCGAT
>NW_006239890.1:14636-14847 GCF_000226075.1 Solanum tuberosum
CCGTTAAGACCTTAGCTATGGAGCCAGTTAGCCCTCACGGCCAAAACAACCCATTTTTAAGGTCAAAACTACCCCGGATCAGGTAAACCCCTTATTTGCCGATTATCGTGTGCTATAGTCCATGCACTTTTTGGTGAACTGGAATTCCGACATAATTTTTTTTAAAAATTTTTATGGACGACCGTTAAGACCTTAGCTATGGAGCCAGTTA
>NW_006239890.1:14972-15292 GCF_000226075.1 Solanum tuberosum
GATTATCGTGTGCTATAGTCCATGGACTTTTTGGTGATCTGAAATTTCGACATAATTTTTGCCAATTTGTTTCTTGGACGTCCGTTAAGACCTTAGCTATGGAGCAAGTTAGCCCTCATGGCCAAACCATCCCATTTTGAAGGTCAATTGTGCCCCAGAGCAGGAAAACCCACAATTTTCCTGATTTTCATGTGCTATAGTCTATCGACTTTTTGGTGATTTGGAATTCCGACACAATTTTTGCCAAAAATTTTCTTGGACGACCGTTCAGACCTTAGCTATGGAGCGAGTTAGCCCTCACGGCCAAAACATCCCATTTT
>NW_006239890.1:15478-16684 GCF_000226075.1 Solanum tuberosum
AAACATCCATTTTTAATGTGAAATGTGCCCCAGAGTAGGTAAACCCCCCATTTTGCTTATTTTCGTGTGCTATTGTCCATGGACTTTTTGGTTATCTGTAATTCCTACATAATTTTGGCCAAATATTTTCGTGGACGACCGTTAAGACCTTAGCTATGGAGCCAGTTAGCTTCACGGCCAAAACATTCTATTTTGAAGGTCAAATGTACCTCGGAGCAGGAAAACCCCCGATGTTGCCGATTTTCGTATGCTATAGTCAATGAACTTTTTGGTGATTTGAAATTCAAACATAATTTTTGCCAAAATTTTTCGTGGACGACCGTACAGACCTTAGCAATGGAGTCAGTTAGCCCTCACGGCCAAAACAACCCATTTTTAAGGTCAAACCTCCCCCGGATCAGGTAAACCCCCCATTTTGCCGATTATCGTGTGTTATATCCATGGACTTTTTGGTGAAATGGAATTCGAACATTATTTTGGCAAAAATTTTTTGTGGACGACCGTTAAGTCCTTAGCTATGGAGCCAGTTAGCCCTCACGGCCAAAACATCCCATTTTAAGGTGAAATCTGCCCAGAGTAGGTAAACCCCCATTTTGCTGATTTTCGTGTGCTATTGTCCATGGACTTTTGGTGATCAGGATTTCTGATATAATTTTTGCCAAAATTTTTCGTGGACGTTCGCTAAGACCTTAGCTATGGATCCAGTTAGCCCTCATGGCCAAACCATCCCATTTTGAAGGTCAAATGTGCCCCAGAGCAGGATAACCCACAGTTTTCCTGATTTTCGTGTGATATAGTCAATGGACTTTTTGGTGATTTGTAATTCCGACATAATTTTTGCCAAATTTTTTCTTGGACGACCGTTCAGACCTTATCTATGGAGCGAGTTAGCCCTCACGGCCAAAACATCCCATTTTAAGGTGAAATCTGCCCAGAGTAGGTAAACCCCCATTTTGCTGATTTTCGTGTGCTATTGTCCATGGACTTTTGGTGATCAGGATTTCTGATATAATTTTTGCCAAAATTTTTGTGGACGTCCGTTAAGACCTTACCTTGGAGCCAGTTAGCCCTAACGACCAAAACGTCCCATTATAAAGGTCAAATATGCCCCATAACAGGAAAACCCTCAATTTTGCCGATTTTTGTATTCTATAGTTCGTGGACATTTTGGTGATCTGGAATTCCGACATAATTTTTGCCAAATTT
>NW_006239890.1:17323-19546 GCF_000226075.1 Solanum tuberosum
TTGTTTCGTGGACGTCCTTAAGACCTTAGTTATGGAGCCAATTAGCCTTCACGGCCAAAACGTCCCATTTTAAAGGTCAAATGTGCCCCAGAGCAAGAAAACCCAAATTTTGCCGATTTTAGTGTTTTATAGTCCACGGACTTTTTGGTGATCTGTAATTCTGACATAATTTTTGCCAAACTTTTTCGTGGACTTCCGTTAAGACCTTAGTTATGGAGCCAATTAGCCTTCACGGCCAAAACGTCCCATTTTAAAGGTCAAATGTGCCCAGTAAAGGAAAACCCCCAATTTTACCGATTTTCGTGTGCTAGACCATGGACTTTTTAGTGATCTGAAATTCCGACATAATTTTTGCCAAAATTATTTGTGGACGACCGTTAAGACCTTAGCTATGGAGCCAGTTAGCCCTCACTGCCAAAACATCCCATTTTAAAGGTCAAATCTGCTCCGTATCAGGTAATCCCCCTATTTTGTCGATTATCGTATGCTATTGTCCATGGAATTTTTGGTGATCTAGAATTCTGACCTCATCTTTGCAAAAAGTTTTCATGAACGTTCGTTAAGACCTTAGTTATGGAGTCAGTTAGCTTTTACGGCCAAAATGTCCCATTTATAGGTCAAATGTGCTCCGGATAAAGTAAACCCACCATTTTGCCGATTTTGTGTGCTATAGTCCATGGACTTTTTGGTGATCTGGAATTCCGACATAATTTTTGCCAAAATTTTTCGTTGACGTCCATTGAGACCTTAGCTATGAAGCCTGTTAGCTTCACGGCTAAAACATCCCATTTTGAAGGTCAAATGTTTCCCAGAGCAGGAAAACGTCTAATTTTGCCGATTTTTCGTGTGCTATAGTCCATTGACTTTTTGGTGATTTAAAATTTCGACATAATTTTTGCCAAAATTTTTCGTTGACGTCCATTGAGACCTTAGCTATGAAGCCAGTTAGCCTTAACAGCCAAAACATCCCATTTTTAAGGTCAAATCTACCCCGGATCAGGTAAACCCCCATATTTTGCCGATTATCGTGTGCTATAGTCAGTGGAATTTTTGGTGATCTAGAATCCCGACCTCATCTTTGCAAAAAGTTATCATGGACGTGTGTTATCACCTTAGGTATGGAGCCAATTAGCCCTCACGGCCAAAACGTCCCATTTTAAAGGATGCCCGGATAAATTAAGCCCACCATTTTGCCGATTTTTGTGTGCTATAGTCCATGGACTTTTTGGTGATCTGGAATTCCGACATAATGTTTGCCAAAATTTTTTGTGGACGTCCAATAAGACCTTAGCTATGGAGACAGTTAGCTTCACGGCCAAAACATCTCATTTTGAAGGTCAAATGTGCCCCGTATCAGGTAAACCCCCCTTTTGCCGATTTTTATGTGCTATAGTCTATGGACTTTTGGGTGGTCTGGATTCCGACCTCATCTTTGCAAAAAGTTTTCGTGGACGTTCGTTAAGACCTTAGTTATGGAGTCAGTTAGCTTTTACGGCCAAAATGTCCCATTTATAGGTCACTGTGCCCAAGAGTAGGATAACCCTCAATTTTGCAGATTTTCGTGTGCTATAGTCCATGGACTTTTTGGTGATCTAGAATTCCGACATAATTTTTGCTATAATTTTTCGTGGACGACCGTTAAGACATTAGTTATGAAGCCAGTTAGCCCTCACGGCCAAAACATCCCATTTTGAAGGTTAAATGAGCCCCAGATCAGGTAAATCCCCCATTTTGCCGATTATCATGTTCTATAGTCCATGGACTTTTTGGTGATCTAGAATTCCGACATAATTTTTGCTATAATTTTTCGTGGACGACCGTTAAGACATTAGTTATGAAGCCAGTTAGCCCTCACGGCCAAAACATCCCATTTTGAAGGTTAAATGAGCCCCAGATCAGGTAAATCCCCCATTTTGCCGATTATCATGTTCTATAGTCCATGGACTTTTTGGTGATCTAGAATTCCGACATAATTTTTGCTATAATTTTTCGTGGACGACCGTTAAGACATTAGTTATGAAGCCAGTTAGCCCTCACGGCCAAAACATCCCATTTTGAAGGTTAAATGAGCCCCAGATCAGGTAAATCCCCCATTTTGCCGATTATCATGTTCTATAGTCCATGGACTTTTTGGTGATCTAGAATTCTGAACTCATTTTTGCAACAAGTTTTCGTGGCGTCCGTTAAGACCTTAGCTATGGAGCCAGTTAGCACTCACGGCCA
>NW_006239890.1:19824-20505 GCF_000226075.1 Solanum tuberosum
AAATTTTTGCCGATTTTCGTGTGCGATAGTCCACGGACTTTTTGGTGATCTGGAATTCCGACATAATTTTTGCCAAAATTTTTCGTGGACGTCCGTTAAGACCTTAGCTATGGAGCCAGTTAGCCTTCACGGCCAAAACGTCCCATTTGCAAGGTCAAATGTGACCGAGAACAGGAAAACACCTAATTTTACCAATTTTCGTGTGCTATTGTCTATGGACTTTTTGGTGATCTCAAATTTCGACATAAATTTTTTCAATTTTTTTTTCATGGATGACCGTGTGCTATAGTCCATTTGACTTATTGAAGGTCAAATGTGCCTTAGAGCAGGTAAACCCCCCAACGTCCCATTATAAAGGTCAAATGTGCCTAGAGAAGGTAAACCCGCCATTTTGTCGATTTTCGTGTGCTATAGTCCATGGACTTTTTGGTGATCTGGAATTTCGACATAATTTTTGCTAAAAAATTTCGTGTACGTCCGTTAAGACCTTAGCTATGAAGCCAGTTAGCCCTCACGGCCAAAACGTCCCATTTTAAAGGTCAAATGCGCCCCAGAGCAGGAACCCCAATTTTGCCGATTTTCGTGTGCTATAGTCCATAGACTTTTTGGTGATCTGGATTTCTGACATTATCTTTGCAAAATGTTTTCATGGACGTCTGTTAAGACCTTAGTTATGGAGCC
>NW_006239890.1:20574-21969 GCF_000226075.1 Solanum tuberosum
AAACGACCCATTTTAAAGGTCAAATGTGACCCAGAGCAGGCAAAACCCAAATTTTATCGATTTTCGTGTGCAATAGTCTATGGAGTTTTTGGTGATCTGGAATTCCGACATAGCTTTTGCCAAAATTTTTTGTGGACTTCCGTTAAGACCTCAGTTATGGAGCCAGTTAGCCGTCACGGACAAAACATCCCACTTTGAAGGTCAAATGTACCCTAGAGCAGATAAACCCCTCATTTTACCGATTTTCGTGTGCCATAGTCAATGGAATTTTTAGTGATCTGGAATTCCGACTTAATTTTTTCCAAAATAATTCGTGGACATCCTTTAAGACCTTACATATGGAGCTAGTTAGCCCTCACGGCCAAAACGTCCAATTTTAAAGGTCAAATGTTCCCCAAAGAAGGATAACCCTCAATTTTGCCGAATTTCGTGAGCTATTGTCCATGAACTTTTTGTTGATCTAGAATTTCGACATAATTTTTGCCATAATTTTTCATGGACGATCATTATGACCTTAGTTATTGAGCCAGTTAACCCTCATGGACAAAACATCTCATTTTGAAGGTTAAATGTGCCCCGGATCAGTTAAACCCTCCATTTTGCCGATTATAACGTTCTATAGTCCATAGACTTTTTGGTGATCTAAAATTTTGAAGTAATTTTTGCAACAAGTTTTCGTGGACGTCCGTTAAGACCTTAGATACGGAGCCAGTTAGCCTTCACGGCCAAAACGTCCCATTTTAAAGGTCAAATGTGCCCAGAGCAAGAAAACCCAAAATTTTGCCAATTTTCGTGTGCTATACTCCATGGACTTTTTGGTGATCTGTAATTCCGACATAAGTTTTTGCCCAAAAATTTTCGTGGACATCCGTTAAAACCTTAGCTATGAATTCAGTTAGCCTTCATGGCCAAAACGACCCATTTTAAAGGTCAAATGTGACCCAAAGTAGGAAAAACCCAAATTTTACCGATTTTCGTGTGCAATAGTCTATGTACTTTTTGGTGATCTGGAATTTCGACATAATTTTTGCTAAAAATTTTCGTGGACGTCCGCTAAGCCTTAGCTATGGAACCAGTTAGCCCTTACGGCCAAAACATCCCATTTTGAAGGTTAAATCTACCCCGGATCAAGTAAACCCCCCATTTTTGACGATTATCATGTTCTATAGTCCATGGACTTTTTGGTGATCTGGAATTTCGACATAATTTTTGCTAAAAATTTTCGTGGACGTCCGCTAAGCCTTAGCTATGGAACCAGTTAGCCCTTACGGCCAAAACATCCCATTTTGAAGGTTAAATCTACCCCGGATCAAGTAAACCCCCCATTTTTGACGATTATCATGTTCTATAGTCCATGGACTTTTTGGTGATCTGAAATTCCGACATAATTTTTGC
>NW_006239890.1:22004-22683 GCF_000226075.1 Solanum tuberosum
GTCCGTTAAGAATTTAGCTATGGAGCCAGTTAGCCCTCACATTCAAAACGTCCCATTTTGAAGGTCAAATGTGCCCAGAGAAGGTAAACCCCCTACTTTGCTGATTTTCATGTGCTATAATAGTCTACACACTTTTTTGTGATCTGAAATTCAAACATAATTTTTGCCAAAACTTTTCGTGGACGGACGTTAAGATCTTAGTTATGGAGCGAATTAGCCATCACAGCCAAAACATACTATTTTGAAGGTCAAATGTGCCCCGGATCAGGAAACTCCCCATTCCCATTATAAAGGTCAAATGTGCCTAGAGAAGGTAAGCCCGCCATTTTGTCGATTTTCGTGTGCTATAGTCCATGGACTTTTTGGTGATCTAGATTCCTAGATAATTTTTGCCAAAATTTTTCGTGGATGTCCGTTAAGACCTTTGCTATGTAGCCAGTTAGCCTTCACGGCCAAAACGTCCCATTTTAAAGGTCAAATGTAACCCAGAGCAGGAAAACACCTAATTTTGCCGAGTTTTGTGTGTATAGTCCATTGACTTTTTGGTGATTTGGAATTCTGACAAGATATTTGATAAATTTATTCGTGGACATCTGTTAAGACCTTATCTATTGAGCCAGTTAGCCATCACGCCCAAAACATCCCATTTTAAAGGTCAAATGTGCCCAGAGCAGGAAAA
>NW_006239890.1:22815-24631 GCF_000226075.1 Solanum tuberosum
GGACGTCCGTTAAGACCTTTGCTACGAAGCCAGTTAGCCTTCACGTCCAAAACGTCGCATTTTAAATGTCAAATGTGCATCAGAACAGGAAAACCCCCAATTTTGCCGATTTTTGTGTGGTATAGTCCATGGACTTTTTGGTGAACTGGAATTCTAACATAATTTTTACAAAATTGTTTTGTGGACGTCCGTTAAGAAAATAGCTATGGAGCCAGTTAGCCCTCACGGCCAAAACATCCCATATTGAAGGTCAAATGTTCCCCAGAGTAGGAAAACCCCAATTTTGCCGATTTTTGTGTGGTATAGTCCATGGACTTTTTGCTGAACTGGAATTCTAACATAATTTTTACAAAATTGTTTTGTGGACGTCCGTTAAGAAAATAGCTATGGAGCCAGTTAGCCCTTACGGCCAAAACGTACTATTTTAAATGGCAAATGTCCCCCAGAGCAGGTAAAACCCCCAATTTTGCCAATTTTCGTGTGCTATAGTCCATTGACTTTTTGGTGATCTGGAATTCTGACATAATTTTTGCCAAAATTTTTCGTGGACGACCGTTAATACCTTAGCTATGGAGCCAGTTTGCCCTCACGGCCAAAACATCCCATCTTGAAGGTCAAATGTCGCCCGGATCAGGTAAACCCCCTATTTTGCCGTTTATCGTGTGCTATAGTCCATTAACTTTTTGGTGATCTAGAATTTCGACATTATTTTTGCAAAAAGTTTTCGTGGACATTCGTTAAGACCTTAGCTAGTGAGCCAGTTAGCCCTCATGGCCAAAACGACACTTTTTGAAGGTCAAATGTGGCCCAGAGAAGGTAAAGCCCCCATTTTGGCGAATTTCGTGTGCTATAGTCAATGGACTTTTTGGTGATCTGGAATTATGACTTAATTTCTGCCAAAATATTTCGTGGACATCCATTAAGACCTTAGATGTGGAGCCAGTTAACCCTCACGGCCAAAACGTCCCATTTTGATGGTCAAATGTGCCCTAGAGCAGGATAACCCGCAATTTTGCCGATTTTCGTGTGCTATAGTCCATGTACTTTTTGGTGATATAGAATTCCGAGTTCATTTTTGCAAAAAGTTTTCGTGGACGTCCGTTAAGACCTTAGCTATGGAGCCAGTTATCCCTTTTTTCGTGGACGTCCGTTAAGACCTTAGCTATGGAGCAAGTTAGCCCTCACGGCTAAAACGTCCCATTTTAAATGTCAAACGTACCTAGAGCAGGAAATTCCCAATTTTGTCGATTTTCGTGTGCTATAGTCAATGCACTTTTTGGTGATCTGTAATTCCGACATAATTTTTGCACAAATTTTTGGTGGACGACCATTAAAACCTTAGCTATGGAGACAGTTATCCCTAACGACCAAAATATCCCATTTTGAATATCAAATCTCCCACGGATCAAAACAACCCCCAATTTTGCCGATTATCGTATGCTAAAGTCCATGGACTTTTTGGTGATCTAGAATTCCGACCTCTTTTGTGCAAAAAGTGATCTGGAATTCCGACATAATTTTTGCCAAAATATTTCGTGGACGTCCGTTAATACCTTAGCTATGCGGACAGTTAGCCCTAACAGCCAAAACATCCTATTTTGAAAGACAAATGTTCCCCGGATCTGGTTAACCCTCCATTTTGCCAATATTTGTGTACTATAATCCATGAACTTTTAGGTGATATGGATTCCGACATATTTTATGCCAAAATATTTCGTGGACGTCCATTAAGACCATAGCTATGGAGCCAGTTAGTCCTCACGGTTAAAACGTCCCATTTTGAAGGTCAAAAGTGCCCCAGAGCAGGTAAACCCCC
>NW_006239890.1:24709-24924 GCF_000226075.1 Solanum tuberosum
TTTTTGGTGATCTGGAATTCCGACATAATTTTTGCCAAAATTTTTCATGGTCTACCGTTCAGACCTTAGCTATGGAGCCAGTTAGACCTCACGGCCAAAACATAACATTTTTAAGGTGAAATCTGCCCCAGAGTAGGTAAACCCCTAATTTTGCTGATTTTCGTGTGCTATAGTCCATTGACTTTTTAGTGATATGAAATTCCGACATAATTTTT
>NW_006239890.1:25130-25631 GCF_000226075.1 Solanum tuberosum
TTTCGTGGACGTTCGTTAAGACCTTAGCTATTGAGCCACGGCCAAATCGTCCCATTTTGAATGTCAAATGTTCCCCAGAGCAGGAAGACCCCCAATTTTGCCGAATTTTGTGTGCTATAGTCCATGGACTTTTTGGTGATCTGGAATTCTGACATAATTTTTGCCAAAAATTTTAGTGGCCGTTCGTTAAGACCTTAGCTATAAAGCCAGTTAGCCCTCACGGCCAAAACGTCCCATTTTTAAGATCAACTCTACCCCGAATCAGGTAAACCCCCCATTTTGCCGATTATCGTGTAGTCTATGAAATTTTTGGTGATCTAGAATTCCGACCTCATTTTTGCAAAAGTTTTTCGTGGACGTCCGTTAAGACCTTAGCTATGGAGCCAGCTAGCCCTCACGGCCAAAACATACCATTTTGAAGGTCAAATCTGCCTCGGATCTGGTAAACCCCCAATTTTGACGATTATCATGTGCTATAGTCCATGGACTTTTTGGTGAACT
>NW_006239890.1:25831-31738 GCF_000226075.1 Solanum tuberosum
ATTTTCGTGTGCTATTGTCCATGAACTTTTTGATGATTAGAAATTCCGACATAATTTTTGCCAAAATTTTTCGTGGACGACCGTTCAGACCTTAGCAATGGAGCTAGTTAGCCCTCACCTCCAAAACATCCCATTTTAAGATCAAAATCTACCCCGGATCAGGTAAACCTCCCATTTTGCCGATTATCGTGTGCTATAGTTGGTGGAATTTTTGGTGATCTAGAATTCCGCCCTCATCTCTGAAAAAGTTTTCATGGACGTGCGTTAAGACCTTAGTTATAGAACCAGTTAGCCCTCACGGCCAAAACGTCCCATTTTAAAGGTCAAATGTGCCCCGGATAAAGTAAACTCACCATTTTGATGATTTTTGTATGCTATAGTCCATGGACTTTTTGGTGATCTGGAATTCCGACATAATTTTTGCCAGAATTTTTCGTGGACGTCCGTTAAGACCTCAGCTATGCAGCCAGATAGCTTCTCGGCCAAAAAATCCCATTTTGAAGGTCAAATGTGCCCCAGAGCAGGAAAACCCCCAATTTTGCCGATTTTCGTGTGCTATAGTTCATGGACATTTTTGTGATTTGAAATTCCGACATGAATTTTGCCAAAATTTTTCGTGAATGACCGTTCAGACCTTAGTTATGGAGCCAGTTAGCCCTCACGGCCAAAACAACCCATTTTTAAGGTCAAATCTGTTCCGGATCAGGTAAACCCCCAATTTTGCCGATTATCGTGTGCTATAGTCCATGGAATTTTTGGTGATCTAGAATTCTGACCTCATCTTTGCAAAAACTTTTCATGCACATCCGTTAAGACCTTAGTTATGGAGCCAATTAGCCCTCACGGCCAAAACGTCTTATTTTAAAGGTCAAATGTTCCTCGGATAAAGTAAACCCACTATTTTGCCAATTTTTGTGTGCTATAGTCCATGGACTTTTTGGTGATCTGGAATTCCGACATAATTTTTGCTAAAAAATTTCGTGGACGCCTGTTAAGCCTTAGCTATGGAACCAGTTAGCCCTCACGGCCAAAACGTCTTATTTTAAAGGTCAAATGTTCCTCGGATAAAGTAAACCCACTATTTTGCCAATTTTTGTGTGCTATAGTCCATGGACTTTTTGGTGATCTAGAATTTCGACCTCATTTTTGCAAAAAATTTTCGTGGACGTCTGGTAAGACCTTTGCTATGGAGCCACTTAGCCCTCACGGCCAAAACATCCCATTTTGAAGGTCAAATCTGCCTCGGATCAGGTAAACCCCCCATTTAGCCGATTATCATGTTCTATAGTCCATAAACTTTTTAGTGATCTAGAATTCCGAACTCATTCTTGTAAAAAGGTTTTGTGGACGTGCGTTAAGACCTTAGCTATGGAGACAGTTAGCCCTCACGGCCAAAACGTACCATTTTGAAGGTCAAATGTGCCAGAAGCAGGTAAAGCCCTATTTTGCCGATTTTCGTGTGCTATAGTCTACAGAATTTTTTGTGATCTGGAATTCAAACATAATTTTTGCCAAAAATCTTCGTGGACGGACGTTAAGACCTTAGCTATGGAGCGAATTAGCCATCACAGCCAAAACGTCCTTTTTTGAAGGTCAAATGTGCCCCAAAGTAGGAAAACCCCCAATTTTGCTGATTTTCGTGTGCCATAGTCTATTGACTTTTTGGTGATTTGGAATTCTGACAAGATATTTGCCAAAAATTTTCGTGGCCGTCCGTTAAGACCTTAGCTATGGAGCCAGTGAACCCTTATGACCAAAACGTCCTATTTTAAAGGTCAAATGAGACCCAGAGTAGGAAAACCCCCAATTTTGCCAATTTTCGTTTTCTATAGTCTATAGACATTTTGGTGATCTGAATTCCAACATAAATTTTGACATATTTTTTCGTGGACGACCGTTAAGACCTTAGCTATGGAGCCAGTTAGCCCTCACGGCCAAAACATCCCATATTGAAGGTCAAATGGGACCCAGAGTAGGAAAACCCCCAATTTTGCCAACTTTCGGTTGCTATAGTTCATAGACTTTTTGGTGATCTGAAATTCCGACATAATTTTTGTCATTTTTTTTCGTGGACGACCGCTAATACCTTAACTATGGAGCCAGTTAGCCCTCACGGCCAAAATGTCCCATTTAAATGGTCAAATGTGACCCAAAGTAGGAAAACCTCAATTATGCCGATTTTCGTGTGGTATAGTCCATTGACTTTTTGGTGAACTGAAATTCCGACATAATTTTGCTAAAATTTTTTTGTGGACGTCTGTTAAGACCTTAGCTATGGAGTCAGTTAGCCCTTAGGCCAAAACGCCCTATTTTAAAGGTCAAATATGCCCTAGAGCAGGAAAACCCCCAATTTTATCGAATTTCGTGTGCTATAGTCCATTGACTTTTTGGTGAACTGAAATTCCGACATAATTTTGCTAAAATTTTTTTGTGGACGTCTGTTAAGACCTTAGCTATGGAGCCAGTTATCCCTCACGGCCAAAACATCCCATTTTGAAGGTCTAATATCGCCCGAATCAGGTAAACCCCCCATTTTACCAATTATCGTGTGCTATATAGTCAATTAACTTTTTGGTGACCTAGAATTCCGACAGCATTTTTTCAAAAAGTTTTCGTGGACATACGTTAAGACCTTAGCTAGTGAGCCAGTTATCTCTCATGGCCAAAACGACACTTTTTGAAGTTCAAATGTGGTCCAGAGCAGGTAAATCGCCCATTTTGCCGATTTTCGTGTGCTATAGTCCATGGACTTTTTGGTGATCTGGAATTCTGACATAATTTTTGCAAAAATATTTCGTGGACATCCATTAAGACCTTAGCTATGGAGCAAGTTAGCCCTCACGGCTAAAACGTCCCATTTTAAATGTCAAATGTACCTAGAGCAGGAAATTCCCCAATTTTGTCAATTTTCGTGTGCTATAGTCCATGCACTTTATGGTGAGCTGGAATTCTGACATTATTTTTACCAAAATATTTTGTGGATGACCATTAAGACCTTAGCTATGGAGCAAGTTAGCCCTCACGGCTAAAACGTCCCATTTTAAATGTCAAATGTACCTAGAGCAGGAAATTCCCCAATTTTGTCAATTTTCGTGTGCTATAGTCCATTGACTTTTCGGTGATCTGGAATTTCGACATAATTTTTGCACAAATTTTTCATTGACGACCATTAAAACCTTAGCTATGGAGCCAGTTAGCCCTCACGGCCAAAACGTCCCATTATAAAGGTCAAATGTGCAACGAATCAAGTAAACCCACCATTTTTTCGATTTTCGTGTGCTATAGTCCATAGACTTTTTGGTGATCTGGAAAGAATATCAAATCTCCCACGGATCAAAAAACCCCCCAATTTTGCCGATTATCGTGTGCTATAGTCCATTGACTTTTTGGTGATCTGGAATTCCAACATACTTTTTGCCAAATTTTTTGTGGACGACTATTTAAGCCTTAGCTATGGAGCCAGTTAGCCCTAACGACCAAAACATCCCATTTTGAATAACAAATCTCCTACGGATCAGGAAACCCCGCATTACCCCCATTTTGCCGATTTTCGTGTGCTATATATTCCATGGACTTTTTGGTGATCTGGAATTCCAACATACTTTTTGCCAAATTTTTTGTGGACGACTATTTAAGCCTTAGCTATGGAGCCAGTTAGCCCTAACGACCAAAACATCCCATTTTGAATAACAAATCTCCTACGGATCAGGAAACCCCGCATTTTGCCGATTAGCGTGTGCTATAATCCATGGACTTTTTGGTGATACAGAATTCCGACATCATTTTCGAAAAAAGTTTTCTTGGACGTCCGTTAAGACCTTACCTATGGATCCAGTTAACCCTCACGGCCAAAACGTCCCATTATGAAGGTCAAATGTGCCCCAGAGCAGGTAAATTCCCCATTTTGCCTATTTTCGTGTGCTATAGTCCATTGACTTTTCGGTGATCTAGATTTCCGACATAATTTTTGCCAAAATATTTTGTGGACGTCCGTTGATACCTTAGCTATGAAGCTAGTTAGCCCTCACGGCCAAAACGTCCCATTTAAAAGATCAAATGTGAGCCTGAGTAGGAAAACCGCAATTTTGCCGATTTTCGTGTGGTATAATACATGGACTTTTTGATGAACTGCAATTCCGACATAATTTTTGCAAATTTTTTTTGTGGCCGACCGTTAATACCTTAGCTATGTAGCCAGTTAGCCCTCACGGCCAAAACATCCCATTTTGAAAGTCAAATATTCCCCGGATCTGGTAAACACTCTATTTTGCCAATTTTCGTGTGCTATATTCCATGGACTTTTTGGTGAACTGGAATTCTGACATAATTTTCGCTAATTTTTTTTGTGGACGACCTTTAAGACCTTAAATATGGAGCCAGTTAGCCCTCACGGCCAAAACATCCCATTTTGAAAGTCAAATATTCCCCGGATCTGGTAAACACTCTATTTTGCCAATTTTCGTGTGCTATATTCCATGGACTTTTTGGTGAACTGGAATTCTGACATAATTTTCGCTAATTTTTTTTGTGGACGACCTTTAAGACCTTAAATATGGAGCCAGTTAGCTTCACGACAAATACATCCCATTTTGAAGGTCAAATGTGCCCCGTATCAGGTAAACCCCTCTTTTGCCGATTTTCATGTGCTATAGTCAATGGACTTTTGGATGATCTGGATTTCGACATAATTTTTTCCAAAATTTTTCATGGACGTCTATTAAGACCTTATCTATGGAGCCAGTTAGCCCTCACGGCCAAAACGTCCCATTTTATTGGTCAAATGTGCCTCAGAGCAGGATAACCCTCAATTTTGCCGATTTTCGTGTGCTATAGTCCATGGACTTTTTGGTAATTTGAAAGTCCAACATAATTTTTGCCAAAATTTTTCGTGGACGACCGTTAAGACCTTAGCTATGGAGAAAGTTAGCCTTCACGGCCAAAACATCCCATTATAATTCATAGACTTTTTCGTGATCTGGATTTCAACATAATTTTTGCTAAAATATTTTGTGGATGTCCGTAAAGACCTTAGCTATGGAGGTCAAATGTGCCCCGGATCAGGTAAACTCCCCATTTTGCCAATTATCATTTTCTATAGTCCATGGACTTTTCGGTGATCTAGTATTCCGACCTCATTTTTGCAAAAAGTTTTCATGGACGTCCGTTAGGACCTTAACAATGGAGTTAGTTAGCCCTTACGACCAACATGTCTCATTTTAAAGGTCAAATGTGTCCCAGATCAGGTAAACCCCTCATTTTGCCTATTTTCGTGTGCTATAGTCCATGGACTCTTGGGTGATCTGGATTTCGACACAATTTTTGCCAAAATTTTTCGTTGACGTCTGTTAAGACCTTATCTATGGAGCAAGTTAGCCCTCACGGCCAGAACGTCCCATTTTAAAGGTCAAATGTGTCCCAGATCAGGTAAACCCCTCATTTTGCCTATTTTCGTGTGCTATAGTCCATGGACTTTTTGGTGATCTGGAATTTCGACATAATTTTTGCATGAACTTTTCGTGGACGACCGTTAAGACCTTAGCTATGGAGCCTTTTATCCCGCACGATCAAAACATCCCATTTTGAAGGACAAATGTGCCCCGGTTAAATTAAACCCACCATTTTGCCGATTTTCGTGTGCTGTCCATGGTATTTTTGGTGGTCTGGAATTTCGACATAATTATTGCCAACATTTTTTGTGGACGACCGTTAAGACCTTACCTATGGAGCCAGTTTGCTTCATGGCCAAAACATCCCATTTTGAAGGTCAAATATGCACCGGATCAGGTAAACCCCCAATTTTGCCGATTTTTATTTTGTCGATTATCTTGTGCTATAGTCCATGGACTTTGTGGTGATCTAGAATTCCAACCTCATTTTTGCCAAAAGTTTTCGTGGACGTCCGTTAAG
>NW_006239890.1:31870-32005 GCF_000226075.1 Solanum tuberosum
CATTTTGCCGATTTTTGTGTGTTATAGTCCATGGACTTTTTGGTGATTTATAATTCGGACCTCATTTTTGCCAAAATTTTCGTGTACGTCCGTTAAGACTTTAGCTATGGATCCAGTTAGCCCTCACGACCAAAA
>NW_006239890.1:32010-33623 GCF_000226075.1 Solanum tuberosum
CCCGGCCACAACATCCCATTTTGAAGGTCAAATGTCCCCCGGATCAGGTAAACTCCGTGTTTTGCCCATTTTCGTGTGCTTATAGTCCATGGACTTTTTGGTGATATGAAGATCCGACATAATTTTGACAAAAAATTCATGGTCAACCGTTAAGACCTTAGCTATGGAGCCAGTAAGCCATCAAGGCCAAAACATACCATTTTGGAGGTCAAATGTACCCCGGATCAGGTAAACCCCCATTTTGTCGATTATCGTGTGCATTAGTCCATGGACTTCTCGGTGATGTAGAATTCTGACCTCATTTTTCCAAAAAGTTTTCGTGAACATTAGGACTTTAGCTATGGAGCCATTTATCCCTCACGGCCAATTCGTCTCATTTTGATTGTCAAATGTGTCCCAGAGCAGGTAAACCCCCCATTTTACCAATTTTCGTGTGCTATAGTCCATGAACTTTTTGGTTATCTGGAATTCCGACATAATTTTGCAAAATAATTCGTGGACATCCGTTAAGACCTTAGCTATGGAGCCAGTTAGCCCTCACAGCCAAAACGTCCTATTTTGAAGGTCAAAAGTGCCCTAGAGCAGGAAATCCCCCCAACTTTTGTCCGATTTTCGTGTGCTTAGTCTATGGACTTTTTGGTGATCTGGAATTCCGACATAATTTTTGCCAAAAATTTTTGTGGACGACCATTGAGACCTTAGCTATGAAGCCAGTTAGCTTCACGGCCAAAATATCCCATTTTGGAGGTCAAATGTGCCACGGATCTGGTAAACTCCCAATTTTGCCGATTATCGTGTGATATAGTCCATTAACTTTTTGGAGATCTAGAATTGCGACATCATTTTTGCAAAAATTTTCGTGGACATCCGTTAAGACGTTACCTAGTGAGCCAGTTAGCCCACATGGCCAAAATGACACTTTTCTAAGGTCAAATGTGGCCCGGAGCAGGTTAACCCCCTATTTTGCCAATTTCCATGTGCAATAGTCCATTGACTTTTTGGTGATCTGGAATTTCGACATAATTTTTGCCAAAATATTTCGTGGACGTCTGTTAAGACCTTAGATGTGAAGCCAGTTAGCCCTCACAGCCAAAACGTCCCATATTGAAGGTTAAATGTGCCCAGAGCAGGAAAACCCCTAATTTTGCCAATTTTAGTATGCTATAGTCCATGGACTTTATGGTGAGCTGGAATTCTGACATTATTTTTGCAAAAATATTTTGTGTATGACCATTAAGACTTTAGCAATGGAGCAAGTTATCCCTCACGGCTAAAACGTCCCATTTTAAAGGTCAAATGAACCCACAGCAGGAAAATCCCCAATTTTGTTGATTTTCGTATGCTATAGTCTATGGACTTTTGGTAATCTGGAATTCCGACATTAGTTTTACAAAAAATTTTCATGGACGACCGTTAAGACCTTAGATATGGAGCCAGTTAGCCCTCACGGCCAAAACATTCCATTTTGAAGGTCAAATGTTCACCGGATCTGGAAAACCTCCCATTTTGCCAATTTTCGTGTGCAATAATCAATGGACTTTTTTGTGATCTAGAATTCCGATATAAATTTGGCCAAAATTTTTCGTGGACGTCCATAAAGACCTTAGATACGG
>NW_006239890.1:33785-34029 GCF_000226075.1 Solanum tuberosum
AATTTTCGTTGACGACCGTTAAGACCTTAGTTATGGAGCCAGTTATCTTCACTGCCAAAACATCCATTTTAGAGGTCAAATATGCCCCGGACCAGGTAAACCTCCCATTTTGCCGATTTTCGTGTGCTATAATCCATGGACTTTTGGGTGATCTGGATTTTCGACATAATTTTTGCCAAAATTTTTCGTGAAAGTCTGTTAAAAGCTTTGCTATGGAGCCAGTTAGCCCTAATGGCCAAAACGT
>NW_006239890.1:34114-36853 GCF_000226075.1 Solanum tuberosum
AGGTAAACCCCCCATTTTGCCAATTTTCGTATGCTATAGTCTACGGACTTTTTGGTGATCTGGAATTCTGACATAATTTTAGCCAAAAATTTTCGTCGACGTTCATTAAGGCCATAGCTATGGGACCTGTTAGCCCTCACGACCAAAACGTCCCATGTTAAATATCAAATGTTCCCCGGATCAGGTAAATCCCCCATTTTGCCGATATTCGTGTGCTAAAGTCCATGGAGTTTCTGGTGATCTGGAATTTCGATATAATTTTTGCCAAATTTATTTGTGGACGTCCGTTAAGACCTTATCTATGGAGTCATTTAGCCCTCACGGCCAGAACGACCTATTTTAAAGGTCAAATGTGCCCCAGAGCAGGATAACCCTCAATTTTGCCAATATTCGTCTCCTATAGTCCATGAACTTTTTGGTGATCTGTAATTCTGACACAATTTTCGTCATATTTTTTCGTGGACGACCGTTAAGACGTTAGCTATGGAGCCAGTTAGCCCTAACGGCCAAGACATCCCATATTGAAGGTCAAATGTACCCTAGAGCAGGAAAACCCCTCATTTTGCCGATTTTCGTGTGCTATAGTCCATAGACTTTTGGTGATCTGTAATTTCGACATAATTTTTGCCAAAATTTTTTGTGGACGACCGTTAAGACCTTAGCTATGGAAACAGTTAGCCCTCAAAGCCAAAATATCCCATTTTAAATGTCAAATGTGCCCCGGATCAGGTAAACCCCACCATTTTGCCAATTTTCGTGCGCTATAGTCCATGGACTTTTTGGTGATCGGGAATTCCGACATAATTATTGCAAAAAAATTTCGTGCCTACCGTTCAGACCTTAGCTATGGAGCCAGTTCGCCCTCACCGCCAAAACATCCCATTTTGAAGGTCAAATGTCGCCCGGATCAGGTAAACCCCCCATTTTGCTGATTATCGTGTGTTATAGTCCATCAACTTTTTGGTGATCTAGAATTACGACATCATTTTTGTAAAAAGTTCTCGTGGACATCCGTTAAGACCTTAGCTAGCTATCCAGTTATCCCTCATGGCCAAAACGACACTTTTTGAAGGTCAAATGTGGCCCAGAGCAGGTAAACCGCCCATTTTGCCGATTTTCATATGCTATAGTCCTTGGACTTTTTGGTGATGTGGATTTCTGACATAATTTTTGCCAAAATATTTTGTGGTCGACCGTTAAGACCCTAGCTATGGAGCCAGTTAGCCCTCACAGCCAAAATATCCCATTTTGAAGGTCAAATGTTCCCCTGAGCAGGAAAACCCTCAATTTTACCGATTTTCGTGCGCTACAGTTCATGGACTTTTTGGTGATCTAGAATTCCGCACTGATTTTTGTAAAAAGTTTTCGTGAACGTCCGTTAAGACCTTTTTGGTGATCAGGAATTCTGATATAATTTTTGCCAAAATTATTCGTGGACGTCCATTAAGACCTTAGCTATGGAGCCAGTTAGCCCTCATGACCAAAACGTACCCATTATAAAGGTCAAATATGCCTCGGAGCAGGAAAACCCCCAATGTTGCCGATTTTCGCGTGGTATAGTCCATGGACTTTTTGGTGAACTGGAATTCGAACATTATTTTTGCAAATTTTTTTTGTGGACGACCGTTAAGACCTTAGCTATGGAGCCAGTTAGCTTCACGGCCAAAACATTCTATTTTGAAGGTCAAATATGCCTCGGAGCAGGAAAACCCCCAATGTTGCCGATTTTCGTGTGGTATAGTCAATGAACTTTTTGGTGATTTGAAATTCAAACATAATTTTTGCCAAAATTTTTCGTGGACGACCGTTCAGACCTTAGCTATGGAGACAGTTAGCCCTCACAGCCAAAAGAACCCATTTTTAAGGTCAAAACTACCCCGGATCAGGTAAACCCCCATTTTGCTGATTATCGGTATGCTATAATCCATGGACTTTTTGGTGAACTGGAATTCGAACATTATTTTTGCAAATTTTTTTTGTGGACGACCGTTAAGACCTTAGCTATGGAGCCAGTTAGCCCTCACGGCCAAAACATCCCATTTTGAAGGTCAAATGTTCCCCGGATCTGGTAAACCCTCAATTTTGTGAATATTCGTGTGCAATAATCCATGGACTTTTTGGGGATCTGGAATTCCGACATAATTTTTGCCAAAATTTTTCGTGGACGTCCGTTAAGACCTTAGCTATGGAGCCAGTTAGCCCTGATGGACAAACCATCCCATTTTGAAGATCAAATGTGCCCCAGAGTAGGTAAACCCCTCATTTTGCTGATTTTTGTGTGCTATTGTCCATGGACTTTTTGGTGATCAGGAATTCTGATATAATTTTTGCCAAAAGTTTTTGTGGACGTCCGTTAAGACCTTAGCTATGGAGCCAGTTAGCCCTCACGACCAAAACGTCCCATTATAAAGGTCAAATATGCCCCATAATAGGAAAACCCTCAATTTTGCCGATTTTTGTATTCTATAGTTCATGGACTTTTTGGTGAGCTAGAATTCCGACATAATTTTTGCCAAAATAATTCGTGGACATCCGTTAAGACCTTAGCTATGGAGCCAGTTAGCCCTCACGGCCAAAACATCTCATTTTGAAGGTCAAATGTGCCCAGAGCAGGTAAACCCCAAATTTTATCGATTATCGTGTGTTATAGTCCATGGAATTCTTAGTGATATGGAATTGCGACATAATTTTTGCCAAAATAATTCGTGGACATCCGTTAAGACCTTAGCTATAGATCCA
>NW_006239890.1:36877-37072 GCF_000226075.1 Solanum tuberosum
CCAAAACATCCCAATTTGAAGGTCAAATGTTCCCCGGATCAGGTAACTCCCCATTTTGTCAATTTTCGTGTGCTATAGTTCATGGAATTTTTGGTGTTCTAGAATCCGACATAATTTTTGCCATAATTTTTTGTGGATGACCGTTAAGATCTTAGTTATGGAGCCAGTTAGCCCTCACGACCAAAACGTCCCATT
>NW_006239890.1:37419-39716 GCF_000226075.1 Solanum tuberosum
TCACGGACTAAACGTCCCATTTTAAAGGTCAAATTTGCCCCAGAGTAAGAAAACCCAAATTTTGCCGATTTTTGTGTTTTATAGTCCATGGACTTTTTGGTGATCTGTAATTTCGACATAATTTTTGCCAAAATTTCGTGGACTTTCGTTAAGACCTTAGTTATGGAGCCAATTAGCCTTCACAGCCAAAACGTCCAATTTTAAAGGTCAAATGTGCCCAGTGAAGGAAAACCCCCAATTTTGCCAATTTTCGTGTGCTAGACCATGGACTTTTTAATGATCTGAAATTCCGACATAATTTTTGCCAAAATTTTTCGTGGACGACCGTTAAGACCTTAGCTATGGAGCCAGTTAGCCCTCACTACCAAAACATCCCATTTTTAAGGTCAAATCTGCTCCGTATCAGGTAAACCCCTTATTTTGTCGATTATCGTATGCTATAGTCCATGGAATTTTTGGTGATCAGGATTTCCGACATAATTTTTGCCAAAAAATTTCGTGGACGTCCGTAAGACCTTAGCTATGGATCCACTCCAGTTAGCTCTTACGGCCAAAATGTCCCATTTTAAAGGTCAAATGTGCTCCGGATAAAGTAAACCCACCATTTTGCCAATTTTTGTGTGCAATAGTCCATGGACTTTTTGGTTCGTTAAGACCTTAGCTATAAAGCCTGTTAGCTTCACGGCCAAAACATCCTATTTTGATGGTCAAATGTTCCCCAGAGCAGGAAAACCTCTAATTTTGCCGATTTTCGTGTGCTATAGTCCATTGACATTTTGGTGATTTAAAATTTCGACATAATTTTTGCCAAAATATTTCGTGGACAACCGTTCAGACCTTAGCTATGGAGCCAATTAGTCTTCACAGCCAAAATATCCCATTTTTAAGGTCAAATCTACCCCGGATCAGGTAAACCTCCTATTTTGCCGATTATCGGGTGCTATAGTCAATGAAATTTTTGGTGATCTAGAATCCCGACCTCATCTTTGCAAAAGTTATTCATGGTACGTGTGTTATCACCTTAGGCATGGAGCCAGTTAGCCCTCAGGGCCAAAACATCCGATTTAAAGGTCAAATGTGCCCCATATCAGGTAAACCCCCTTTTGGCCGATTTTCATTTGCTATAGTCTATGGACTTTTTGGTGATCTGGAATTCCGACATAATGTTTGCCAAAATTTTTCGTCGACGTCCAATAAGACCTTAGCTATGGAAACAGTTAGCTTCACGGCCAAAACATCTCATTTTGAAGGTCAAATGTGCCCCGTATCAGGTAAACCCCCTTTTGGCCGATTTTCATTTGCTATAGTCTATGGACTTTTGGGTGGTCTGGATTCCGACCTCATATTTGCAAAAAGTTTTCGTGGACGTCCATTTAGACCTTATCTATGGAGCCAGTTAGCCCTCATGGCCAAAACGTCCCATTTTAAATGTCAAATGTGACCAAGAGTAGGATAACCCTCAATTTTGCCGATTTTCGTGTGCTATAGTCAATGGACTTTTTGATGATCTGAAATTTCGACATAATTTTTGCCAAAATTTTTCGTGGACGTCCGTTAAGACCTTAGATATGGACCCAGTTAGCCCTAACGGCCAAACCATCTCATTTTGAAGGCAAATGTACCCCAGAGCAGGTAAACCCACTAATTTTACCGATTATCGTGTGCTATAGTCCATGGAATTTTTAGTGATCTGGAATTCCGACATAATTTTTGCCAAAATAATTCGAAGACATCTATTAAGACCTTAGCTATGGAGCCAGTTAGCCCTCACGGCCAAAACATCCCATTTTGATGGTTAAATGTGCCCCGGATCAGGTAAACCCCCCATTATGCCAATTATCATGTTCTATAGTCCATGGACTTTTTGGTGATCTATAATTCCGAACTCACTTTTACAACAAGTTTTCGTGGGCGTCCGTTAAGACCTTAGCTATGGAGCCAGTTAGCCCTCACGGCCAAAACATCCCATTTTGATGGTTAAATGTGCCCCGGATCAGGTAAACCCCCCATTATGCCAATTATCATGTTCTATAGTCCATGGACTTTTTGGTGATCTATAATTCCGAACTCACTTTTACAACAAGTTTTCGTGGGCGTCCGTTAAGACCTTAGCTATGGAGCTAGTAAGCCCTCTCAGCCAAAACGTCCCATTTTAAAGGTCAAATGTGCCCAGAGCAGGTAAACCCCCCATTTTGACGATTTTCGTGTGATATAGTCCATGAACTTTTGGGTGATCTGGAATTCTGACATAATTTTTGCCAAAGTTTTTCGAGGACGTCCGTCAAGACCTTAGAAAT
>NW_006239890.1:39842-40534 GCF_000226075.1 Solanum tuberosum
CTTTTTGGTGATCTGGATTTCCAACATAATTTTTGCCAAAATTTTTTGTGGACGTCCGTTAAAATCTTAGCTATGGATCCTGTTAGCCTTCAGAGCCAAAACGTCCCATTTGCAAGGTCAAATGTGACCTAGAGCAGGAAAACACCTAATTTTACCAATTTTCGTGTGCTATTGTCTATGGAGTTTTTGGTGATCTGGAATTCCGACATAGTTTTTGCTAAAAATTTTCTTGTACGTCCGTTAAGACCTTAGCTATGGAGCCAGTTAGCCCTCACGGCCAAAACTTACCATTTTGAATGTCAAATCTTCCCCGGATCTGGTAAACCCCCGATTTTGCCGATTATCATGTGCTATAGTCCATTGACTTTTTGGTGATCTAGAATTCCGACCTCATCTTTGCAAAATGTTTTCATAGACGTCCGTTAAGACCTTAGTTATGGAGCCAGTTATCCCTCACAGCCAAAACGTCCAATTTTAAAGGTCAATTGTGCCCCGGATAAAGTAAACCCACCATTTTGCCGATTTTTGTGTGCTATAGTCCATGGACTTTTTGGTGATCTGGAATTCAATATAATTTTTGTCAAAATTTTTCGTGGGCGTCCGTTAAAACCTTAGCTCGGAGCCAGTTAGCCGTAACGGCCAAAACATCTCATTCTGAAGGTCAAATGTACCCCAGAGCAGGTAAACCCCTC
>NW_006239890.1:40686-40808 GCF_000226075.1 Solanum tuberosum
TCACGGATAAAACGTCCCATTTTAAAGGTCAAATGTTCCTCAGAGAAGGATAAACCTCAATTTTGCCGATTTTCGTGAGCTATTGTCCATGAACTTTTTGGTGATCTAGAATTTCGACATAA
>NW_006239890.1:41144-42605 GCF_000226075.1 Solanum tuberosum
AAAGAAAACCCAAAATTTTGCCAATTTTCGTGTGCTATAGTCCATGGACTTTTTGGTGATCTGGAATTCCGACATAAGTTTTGCCAAAAATTTTCGTGGACATCCGTTAAAACCTTAGCTATGGATCCAGTTTGCCTTCACGGCCAAACGACCCATTTTAAAGGTCAAATGTGACCCAGAGCAGGAAAAACCCAAATTTTACCGATTTACGTGTGCAATAGTCTATGTACTTTTTGGTGATCTGGAATTTCGACATTATTTTTGCTAAAAATTTTCGTGTACGTCCGTTGAGACCTTAGCTATGAAGCCAGTTAGGCCTCACGGCCAAAACATACCATTTTGAAGGTCATATATGCCCCGGATCTGGTAAACCCCCCAATTTGCCAATTATCATGTGCTATAGTTCATGGACTTTTTGGTGATCTGGAATTTCGACATAATATTTGCCAAAAATTTTCGTAGACTTCCGTTAAAACCTTAGCTATGGATCCAGTTAGCCTTCGCGGCCAAAAGGTCCCATTTTAAAGGTCAAATGTACCCTAGAGCAGGAAAACCCTCAATTTACCGATTTTCATGTGCTATAGTCAATGGACTTTTGGTGATCTGAAATTTCGACATAATTTTTGCTAAAAATTTTTGTGGACGTCCGTTAAGTTTTAGCTATGGAACCAGTTAGCCCTCACGGCCAAAACACCCCAATTTGAAGGTCATATCTACCCCGGATCAAGTAAACCCCCCATTTTGTCGACTATCATGTTCTATAGTCCATGAACTTTTTGGTGATCTAGAATTCCAAACTCATTATTGCAAAAAGTTTTTGTGGACGTCCGTTAAGACCTTAGCTGTGGAGACAGTTAACCTTCACGGCCACAACGTCCCATTTTGAAGGTCAAATGTGCCCAGAGAAGGTAAACCCCCTACTTTGCCGATTTTCATGTGCTATAGTCTACACACTTTTTTGTGATCGGAAATTCAAACATAATTTTTGCCAAAATTTTTCGTGGACGGACGGTAAGATCTTAGTTTTGGAGCGAATTAGCCATCACAGCCAAAACATACTATTTTGAAGGTCAAATGTGCCTCAGAGCAGGTAAACCCCAATTTTGCCTATTTTCGTGTGCAATAGTTTGTGGACTTTTTGGCTAACATGAATTTCGACATCATTTTAGCCAAAAATTTTCGTGGACGTCCGTTAAAACCTTAGCTTTGGAGCCAGTTAGCCCTTACGGCCAAAACATCCCTATTTTAAAGGTGAAATGTTCCCCAAAGCAGAAAACCCCAATTTTGCCAATTTTCGTGTGCTATAGTCCATTGACTTTTTGGTGATTTGGAATTCTGACAAGATATTTGCAAAATTTATTCGTGGACGTCTGTTATGACCTTATCTATTGAGCCAGTTAGCCATCACGCCCAAAACATCCCATTTTAAAGGTCAAATGTGCCCCAGAGCAGGAAAACCCC
>NW_006239890.1:42844-43353 GCF_000226075.1 Solanum tuberosum
GGAAAACCCCCAATGTTGCCGATTTTCGTTTGGTATAGTCCATAGACTTTTTGGTAATCTGAATTCTGACATAATTTTTGTCATATTTTTTCGTGGATGACTGTTAAAACTATAGATATGGAGCCAGTTAGACCTCACGGCCAAAACATCCCATATTGAAGGTCAAATGTTCCCCCAAGTAGGAAAACCCCCAATTTTGCCGATTTTCGTTTGCTATAGTCCATAGACCTTTTGGTGATCTGTAATTCCGACATAATTTGTCATATTTTTTCGTGGACAACCGTTAATACCTTAACTATGGATCCAGTTAGCCCTCACGGCCAAAACGTCCCATCTAAAAGGTCAAATGTGACCCAGAGTAGGAAAACCCCAATTTTGCCGATTTTCGTGTGGTATAGTCCATGGACTTTTTGGTTGAACTGGAATTCTAACATAATTTTTACAAAATTGTTTTGTGGACATCCGTTAAAAACTTAGCTATGGAGCCAGTTAGCCCTTACGGCCAAAAC
>NW_006239890.1:43458-43697 GCF_000226075.1 Solanum tuberosum
AGGAATTCTGACACAACTTTTGCCAAAAATTTTCGTGGACGACCGTTAATACCTTAGCTATGGCGCCAGTTTGCACTCACAGCCAAAACATCCCATCTTGAAGGTCAAATGTCGCCCGGATCAGGTAAACCCCCCATTTTGCCGATTATCGTGTGCTATAGTCCATTAACTTTTTGGTGATTTAGAATTCCGACATTATTTTTGCAAAAAGTTTTCGTGGACATCCGTTAAGACCTTAG
>NW_006239891.1:0-1278 GCF_000226075.1 Solanum tuberosum
TATCGATGGATCATCTCCATTCGTCCTACCGATGGACGTACACTAATATCCTATCAATGGATTATCTTCATTCGTCCTACCGATGGACATGCATTTTTATCCTACCAATGGGTCATCTTCATTTGTCGTATCGTAAGATATGCTACTTTTTTTCCTTTAATTTTGTCTCTACTAATGAGTTTTATCTTTGTTTTTTCAAGAACATTCAAGAGGATGCATTCTTAATTGAGCTACAAGTGTAGACTACTTCAACAAGGACGCAACTCAACGTGGAACCTTTTGGAGGCAAGTCCAGGATCGACTTCCACCACATTCCAACCAAGTCATGTGTTTGGCTAAAATTGGGTTTGTCAATTTTCTTTGTCCATGATTTCTTTCATCAATCATATCCAACGAAAGGGACAACTCTTGAAACCCAATTTTGGTTTAACATTTTCAAAATTCGTAACTTTTAAGTTTTATTTATTCAATAGTTTAAAATACATTTTTTATAATTTCAAATAAGTTTATCAATATCTATCCTTATTTGTCAAAAATTAGGATTTTTTATCAGTTAATTTTAATTACATTATTTTTTGTCACAGCTGGTTGAATATGTTCAAACATTTATTCTCTTTGATTAAATCATTAGTTTTGTTAAATTGCATTTTTTACATGTCATTATTTACGTTCATTACATTTTTTAATATTTGTTTTATTTATTAATATTTATTTTGATATTTTGCATTGTCTAAAAATTCCTTCAAATATAAATAAGATTTCATACACATATATTTTATTTAAGTAGTGATTTCGGCCCATGATTTTAAGATAATGATATAGTACTAGCAGTGTGTATCGGTCGGTTCGGTTCGGTTTTAAGTATTATCGGTTCGGTTTATCGGTTTTCGGTTTTTGAATATGCTAAACCGATAAACAAACCAATAAGATATTTGTTATCGGTTTTCGGTTTATCGGTTTTAGGTCTTTAACGGTTCGATTTTTGGTTTAACCAATAAGAAAAGGTTTCAAAACAAATATATGACTTATCCAATAATTTGACGTGATACGCATACATCGAAATAATCATCACAAACGGGACAACAGGGACCAACAAGGTGTATTTTGGTCATCACAACAAAGTCTTGGTCAATTTTCGATCACCATAATATATAAAACGAGGTCCCCTTTATGCAATAAAGAAATCAAATAAAACCAAATCATAGACAAAAGTTGGTTTAACCAATAAGAAAAGGTTTCAAAACAAATATATGACTTATCCAATAATTTGACGCGATA
>NW_006239891.1:1494-43531 GCF_000226075.1 Solanum tuberosum
AGTAGCAAATGAGGCCATGCTTATGGTAAATCATATATAAAGAAAAGACCCAAATAAATGAAGTTCTTACTTTATTTTTAAAAAAAAAACACAATCTGAATTTCGTTAATCAAATTGCACATATTTACAACCGTGCAAAAGCTAATATTAATCAATTATAAACTAACTAAAGTACATAAGTAATACTAAAAAGTAGAACCTAAAGGTTAAATAACTAAAAGTAGAGAGGAGAGTTAATTGTTAAGTAGTGTTAATTATTGCGTAGGGTTTTATATTTTTAGTCTAATATACTACTAATTATATTAATATATTTTTTAATATATTATATATATGTATAACTAAAAATTAAAATAGTAAATTATTATATTCTTAATGGGTTATCGGTTAACCCAATAACCCAATATTAAAAAACCAATAAGGAACCGATAACCCAATAATTTTTTTTTTGTAAAACCATTAAATAACCGTTATCCCAATAAACCAATAACAATTTTTTAGGTTCGATTTATCGATCGATTCGGTTTTTGCACACCCCTATATAGTACTATTGATGGTTTTCAATTTCCTATTTAAACAATAGCTTAGTCATTAAGTCAAGGGGGTGAAAAAAAATTTAGCAATAATAATTTTCGGATTTCTAATTAAAAGGGTCTCTTAGTTTTGGATGAGCATGCCGGAAGCCGGCGAACCACCACCACCCCAAAGACCTATTGCCACCCCAAAACCACAACCCCATTCATTGTTAGAAGTCTACAACCCCCAGCTCCATTTTCCATTTTTTCTCCATAGCCACCGGAGCAACCAGCAAGCTCCAAACCAACCAACAAAATCACCATCCGAACCCAAATGGTCTTCTTCTTTCTCCACGGACAGATCTGGAAATGCATCACCATGCCGTAAACCTTCAGACAACCCAAACCAGCCCCATTTTTCATCTTTTCTGACCGAAATCCCAACCCAAACACCTCCCAAATCATATCACCAAACCTCCGACTGAGCCGCGAACAAACAACCATCACTCAACCTTCGTTCCTCGCGTTTTCCGGCGAAAAACAACCAGAAGCCAGACCCACAACGCAACAACCAAAACGCCTTCGTTTTTCTCCTTTTTCCGGTGAAAAAGTCACCGGAAACGACCCCAAGACTCAACCCCAAATGGCCAGTCCCTTCCCCTTTCACGATTTTCCTTCATTTTCAGATGTTTCGATGCAGTATCAATGAGCAATCAGTGAGCCCCAAGCTCCGACGAAACAGCCAGCGAGCTCGAAGCTCGCACAATCAACCACTACCTCGAACAACTGAGCCATCTCCGGCAAGCAACCAGCAACGCCAAGTCCAGTGAGAAACCACCCGAGTTTACTTCGGTAACCCATATTTATTAATGTCTTATTTTTCTTTTGGTATTAGTTATTATTTTCATATTATTGGGTTGTTTCTGTTTAATTTTACTTTATTTGCTAATATATGCAGTTTTATTTTGTTATAAATTGTGCTTTGTTTAGCTAATTTTCTATAATATTGACATGTTTTTCTTTTCATTTCTTACTAATTGTTAGAGTGATTTAGTGTGTTGGGTTGGATATATTTGGCTTCTAGTGTTTAGTTGACTCATCTTTGGTCGATTTTTACTATTTTTGTATTTTATTAAACATTTTAATTAATATTGTCTCAGGTTATTTTTGTACATTTTCTTTGCTGCTCTATTTAGATTGGTTGTATTATTTTACTCCATTTTTTTTCTTTATACTCTAATCCATATCGGTAGTTGTTTTAACTTAGCCATCTTAGCCATTATTGCTCATTAATTCATTGATTTATTTAGTTCTAACTCTTTTACTAAGTGTCTTTATAGGTACCCAGAGCTGCTTTCCATTGGAGCTATTCGAATGAAGTTCAATTATATTGTTTTTTATTATTATTTTGTATATTATCGATGTTAGGCAAATCTTAGGCTGTTTTGATAATATTGTTGTTTTATTACTTATGCATATCGTGTGTTTGTTATACTTGTATATTATTTTATCTCCTCAATTTGAAAATAATGAATTCAGTCGGGAACTACATTTGTGGATTCGAAGGATGTCTAACACCTTCCCTTCGGAATAACTTGAACCCCTTACCTAGAATCTAATGGTTTCATAGATCATTTAATTGGTTTCCTAGTTTTTCCTAAAATTAGGTGGCGACTCTTTTAAAATTCGTTTATTCTTAAAATTCCTTTAAAATTGAATTAATTGATTATTTTCCAAGTCACCACGACATTTCACCCTATTTGAATAAAGTAGGGATGTAAATAAGCATCACCACTTCCAATCATGAGTTGTGAGTTTAAGTCATCAAGGGAGAAAAAAGGGTGGAGCAGTTAGGGTGGGGTACAGAAGAAAAAAGAGAAAAGAAAAAAGAAAAGAATAAGAAAGGAAAATGTAGGAATAATAATGTGGGTTCATGTTAATCGTCAAAATATAAATTAGGGAATTGCCCCCCGCCCCCCTCTTTCTAATTGACTTTTTTAAATGTCTATTCTACCCTCACATTATCAACCTTTATCTCTTTTTTATACTTCTTTTAAAATCATAATAATTTTATATTTTAAATATAACAATTTTTTTGTTTAAAATTTATTAGTTTCATTCAAAAAGAAAAAAAAATATTGATTGAGTGTATAATTTAATGTCATTCTATTGTGAGACCTTGGTTTTGAAAAGAATGGAAAATGCAGTTGTTGAGTTGCAGGTCTGACCTACGGTTGGTAGAAGCATCTACTGACCGTAGATGGCATCCTTAGGTGACAAAAACAATGAAGTAAAATGTTTGGGAAATTTTTTAGAACCTGCGGTGGTCATGTACGGTTCGTGGGTAGACCTACCAACCGTACATGGGACCCGTCGTTTGAATGTCCAAAAACAAGTCCTTAAGCCCCACCTACGGTTGACCAAGACAGTCCGTAGATCTTCTATGGACCGTAGGTCTGAACCATTGGTGAAGATCTGACAGTTTTATTTTAAGGGCTTTTGGGTCTTTTCCTAATTATTCTAACCCAATGTTATGTTGTTTACGTTCTATCCTAGACTCTACATAAACGTTTTACCCCCAAATTTTCCAATTGAACTCATTCTCCTAAAATATCAAAAGTTGATCATACATTGTTATCATACTTGGTACATTCCATGTAATAACACATACTTTTGCCTACATTGTTTCACTAATGTAGGGTCTGACGCTCCTACCTCCCATACTCGTGGCTGGTGATCCCATATAGACATTGAAGATGGGCGAGTCCTCATATTTCGAGGACTAGAACTCTTTTATTGCTTTCATGTCATTTCACTTCAGATTTTGTATGTGATGTATGTGTTGCGTCTCAATTACTTTCTTATGATGTAACAGATGGCTTTGAGGCTTATGTTTAGACTTCCGCTATTTTGTTTGTCAAACTCTTTTATTTGAAATGTTACTTTTACAAAAAACTTTTTGGGTTTCTATTATCTTGTATGATGTATGCCAAGTGGCTTGTGTAGGGGCTCTCGGGGTGTTATACGTCATGTTATGTCTACGGTGTACTTTGGGTCGTGATATCTATAATGAAACAAATGAAGAAATAAGCAAATAATTTTATTGATTTTAATGGAATCTATAATGTGATGCAAGTAATAAAGATAATTAATAAAAATTATTTAAAATATTTCATAACAATTTCTTAAAAGATTATCTATTTATTTTGTATATAAATTTAAATTATAGAAAATATTTCATTAATGACAATCAAAATTTGTTTATCTACATATATAATAGAGAATAAAAGATGAACATAATTACATAAACGTGTCCTTCTAACTTGCTTCAACTGTCATCTACATCCTCCAACTTTAGGTGTGCACAAATAGACATTTAAATTTATATAAAGTTGATCAAGTAAATACACGCGTCCTACATGACAATTAACATGAGATACACTCAAGTTGATATGTATTATCCCAAAAATTAAAAATGTATGCACATAATACGTTCACACGTACGTACTTGATATATGTAATACCAAAATAACAATCATAAAAATAAGTAAATAACATTAGATTTTGCAATAAACTTGTAAAGGAATTATTCTACTTTAAAGTTAATGGACTTAAATAAAAATCTGTACATACAAAGATTAAAAAAATAAACTTAAAAATGATAAGGGTAGAATAGAGTTTGCATAGGATAAAGGGGGGAGAAGGATTATTTCTCAAAATTGAGAGGGAGTTTGATTTTTAAAATAAAGTTCGGGGGAGTAAATGATTTTCACCCATTTCACAATTATACCAACGATTCCCACATTAAATAAGATAAAAATCATTCTATTTTCCTACCCAAAATAATTTCTTCAAATTCAACAGGACAAGAGATTTTTCTTTTAACACAAAATTGGGGTCCCAAACCATTGCTTTAATGACGTTATGATCGAGAGAACTCTGTCAAGAAGACAGGAAAGAAAATGGTATAAACCAAATTATTTCTATCTCATTACCTAAAAATGGTATAAACCAAATTATTACTCATTTGAGTTCCACTAAATGGAGTGACAATCATTTTACTGAATACAGAGTAGCACAAATGCACCTGCAAGAAACTTCGTACTTTGCAATATTATAAGAGAATTAATTTGGGTAAAGAGAATACACTACAAAAGACATGATCTCATTGTTTTATTGAAAGTTATTTGATTGAAGTGAACAAGGTTTTTATAAAACCCATTAAAAGCGAGAGTTTTCTCATTTCAAGCATATCATATGACATTGATTTTCTAACTATGTAGCTTCTGTAAAATAGTGAACGTTGAATAGCTCTTAAATAACTGTTTCCAGTCTTGTAATGGAAATTTTCATTTAACATAAAAAAATTCTCAACTAAGATTCAAAGGTACCAGCAAATGTGATATACAATGAGCGAGCATATGTAAATCTTGTTTTACACGCAAGGCAATAACACTATTACATTATAATAAACATTAAATCAGAGAAAACCCATTCTTCCACATTGCAACTCACGCAGTCAGCACTGAGTAGATTCGTTGTTCCAAACATCATCATTCACTCCCTAAATATTAGTAAAAAAAAAGGGTAATTAGTTAAGAGTAAGAGATTTACATAGAAACCATGCCTTCTCTAGATCCAATAAGTCTTAACATTCAAGGATATTCCTAATACAGACCTTTAAACCTCTTCCCTCTTTCTACCTTGTTTTTTTATAATCTAGAAATCCCTCTAAAGCTGGTGTTTTGGCCAACCGGACCTTTTGAAACTCAGGGATGATAAGCATGCCTTTCTACCTTTCCCACTTAAATGCTAGAGTTAGTTCGCTTGGCACGAGGCTCAAAATTGTGGCCTAAGACAAAAGTCCCTCAACCATTGCTAGTCGAGCCAAATGTACAGTAAATTCTCTTTGTCAATGATGTACATTTCCCTTGCTTCCTCACTTCAATGAATCACAAAGGATGCAACTGAAAAAATTGAACCACAATAAAAGTCGATGCATATCCATCAAACTCTTGCCGTTGTCCTTACAAGGATTAACTATATGTCCTTGTTATAGATTATCTACATTGACTTGTGTCAACTTTTTAAAGTATCATGAAAGATAGCTGACACCATAACAAGTAAGAATTACACTTCAATTACTTTCAAAATGGTTTTCATCTCTCACTTGGTGATACATAACCAATACACCTCCTTATTTTAACTTTAATATTGTGGATGATAGAACAAAATGTAATACTCTAAGCATGATTAAAAGATCTACTATTGTAGGAATTATTTTTTTTATTGATATAACAACGATGATTAAATTTGTAGTCCTATCTACTTTAGAATAGATGGGCCCTCTTAAACAAAGCTCATCCCCATTGTCTTTCTCTTATATTTGTGCCTTTGACCTCATCTCATGCTCATGATCAAAGTAACTAAATTTGCTCATGAGCATGAGAAAAGAAACAAAATTTAATAGCTCTTGAGAAAAATGTATAATTATTTCTTACTAATTATTTATCACACAATTTTCGTCATATATGATTTTGTTGTCTATGATGTTGTTGCATTCCTGGTATGTTCCGCGACAAAGGACCAAACAAGGCTTTCAATGTAGAGCTTTGCGTCAACAAGGTGACCACAATTGGTAACCTCTGGAAATCTCATTGAGTCATTATTTGGATAGTAAATCATGAAAATTGATCCATTGTTAAACAAAATGTTACCTTTACTTGACATGCAAAAGTGTGGACCAAATAAACTATACTCCACATACCTGATGTCAAACATTTTTTTCAAGACTATTTAACTCTGTACTCCTTCATAACCCAAACATCTGCATGAGTCCTTAGAGGTCACTTTTAATTAATAATAATAATTTATAAAATATTTAATAATGACATCGTTCGCCATTTTTTATTAATTTATTTTTTAAATATTTCTTAAAAGAAGTGACAAGCTCGAAGTACCATTTGTACAAATAAGAATCCCCTTCGTTACATGATTTCTTCTTCATATAGATAGATATAGGATCTATGGGGCAATTACTTAGAAATATATTTTGTGCTACAGCCCTTCCTATCTGATAGAAAAGGATCCCATGATCCTGAACCGATCTTACCTGGGATCGCAAATCCCAAGTTTGTCTATGAAGAGCGGATCTAATTGTATTAGTGTCTATAATTGATTTCTTCTGTGTAATACTAATCGATAGGACCTCATTGGTAAGTGCTACAAGATCTCGTGCATTGGAACCCATGGTTATGGACCCGAATCCGTTAGTATGGAACATTTTCTTTTCCAAGTGAAATCCCCTAGTATATGAAAGAGTGAAAAAGTGCTTTCGTTGTTGTGGAATAAGAAGCCTTCGTATCTTAATGCACGTATTTAATTTATTCGGAGCTATTAGAGCGGGATCCACTTTTTGGGGAATATGAGATGGCATCGCTTAGTCTGTCGCTTTATTATGGTCAAAATGTTGGTCAAACATTTTTTTAAAGTGATGGATAAAGCGACTTTGTATGTCACCTTTCTTAAAATATATGGGACAGATAGACATGTTTTCCCCTCTTTCTCTCTTTCTCTCTTCTCCTCTCTTATTCTCTCTTAACTTCCCCAACCACCACTGCAAACCCAGTTGTTGCCGCCTGCCACCCCAGTTCCCCTCCAAAACATCATTAATTCTCTCAACTAATTATTAAGGTTAGAGTTTTGCATTTTATGTTAGTTTTTTTTCAATCTTGAGATTTTTTAATTTCTATGTTAGTTTATCGTATTTAGTTTGTTTAATTTATGTTATTAACATTGTTAGTTTGTAAATTTGATTGTGAATTAGTTAATAAGATTATAATTTTGGATTTTAGGGTTTTAGTTTGAATTGGAGTTTCTTTAATTAGATTATGAATTAGGGATTTTTGAGCTTGAATTGAAGAATTTTGAAGTTTAGAACTTTAGAAGTGTCACGATCCAAGACTACCCCTAGACGTGACATGGTGTGTAGAGCCACAAGTGACCCCAAGCTAACCACATGGCATGACATGAATCTAAGATATCATACGTAATAGAATAAATTGAAAAGCGATATAAAGTCTCAAGCAACTATCATATCATAAAAAAGAATCTAATACAAAGATCACATACGAAGAAATCTAACTGTGTGAAAAGCCTCTAATCATATATGAGTTACTAGGAAAAGTCCTTAGCTAACTCTAACGATCTGAAAAATGAAGAGACGTGTTGAAGTCATAAAATTCATGTCCCCAAAATATGAGGAATCACCAACAACAGTGTAAGCAGAAAGGATCTTGTACTATATGCAGCCTGAAGAATGTGCGTCTAAATCTATATTATAAAATAATATAGGTAGAAAAGTATATGGTCAGTACTCAAAATATATTGAGCATGAGAAAAATGCATTAACATGACATAAGAACATGATAAGTTTGTAAAACATGTTGATCCAATGACCAAGTAAATATAACATGAAAACTTATTATCTGATTTAAAATACATAGTACAAGGTGATGCAATATCTGAAAATCATACACAATGTGGGATACCATTAACCCACATAAATCATATGAGGTAAAACATAGAGTTCAGTGTACTGCTCCCAGACCAAAAAGAGAGTGTCCTAGTTGCCAAGGCAATGACCATGAAATCTGAGCTAAAGCTAGATCCCCTGGCTAATGTCTATTTGAGACAAAATTCTATGGTGACATGTCTAGGACAAATGGATTGCTACTAAAGGTATTATGCCTCAATTAATGGGTGAGTCTCCATCCTTAGGTTCACTCGGTGCTAAGTATACTCCCAATTGGAACACACATAAATCTATAATAGTAATAATCTATACTATTAAGTCATACTAATTATCTGATAATCATACAAAGTAGCTCCTAAATCATGATAACTAGACATAATCTGAAAGACAATTTATCTAAAAGCATCTAATCATACATACTGAGAATACTTCAATCAGAAGTATCATAATTCATAAAAATATGATAATCTGAGCTATGCATGTAAAAATAGCGTAGTTTTGATCATGCAAATACTTGCATGCTATGTGTTCATGAAAATATCATTAAAATATTGAATTATGATCAGTTCATGCATAATAGGATCAATCATGAGGAAGAAACTAAAATTCAATAAGAACTCATGAAAATCATATGAACCCTAACTTTGGAGAAACCATAATTTTGAGAAATTGAGGTTTCTTTGAGACTCAATAAGTGAAGTAGCAGTCATTGATAAAGTTCTTACATACCTTCAATGAAACCCTAACTCGAATTGGGAAGAGGATACTTCAAGCTTGGATCCTTTTTTTTGCCTTGGGAGAGAAGAAACTTAGTTTGAGAGTATACGAGGGAATGGGGAGGTTAGGGTAATTAGGAATCAATTATGCCCAATTAGAATAGTCTAAAATGACGTAGTATAGGGATTGAATGAGTGGAAAAGACTTAAAAGTCCCGTGGTCCTTTTTACACGGATTCATTCACGTCATGTGGTCCCTTTTACAGTCCGTGAATGGGTTCGTACAAACCCTTTTTCTAGTGTTGATATCTGTCATTTCTAATTTCTAAGGTGGTTTAGGAACATCCGAGGTGTTAGAAGAAGTAATTAGAAATTAGAACTTGGAATTTTGAACTAGAATGGGATAAGACACAAGTACCCTCCTAGACTATGATCGAAATCTCATAGACACACCTAAATTTAACTAGGTCCTATTACACCCCTAAATTAATTTAAAATGGAATAAATACACCATAAACACTGATGTGGCAGGGAGAGTGTGCATGTGATCAGTGAACAAATTGGACATATCTCCTTTTTCAATTGGCAACTTTATAATTAGTTAGTACACATAATTTATATATCTATTTAGTTTAAAATTTATATATATTTAATTATTTTTATTTCTTTCTTTGTAAAATATTTATTTTAATTTCTTTGTCACATTCAAATTTTATTTGTTTCTTTCATTAATTTATTTTAGTTTATACAATGACATTAGAAATGCAGTGAATTTGCTTTTTGAAATTTTCAGTTCAATTATTAAAAATTAGTATTTACTTGTGAACATTAATTATTAATTGGCCTTTTTAATTAATAAGATCTTATTATTATTTTGTGAGGTGATATTAAGAGTACAGTACAGCACTTTTCCTAATTTCTAAGTTCTTATAAATCTTTTTAATTTTAACAAAAGTTTCATTATTTTTTAGAATATTAATTTATTAAATATGATTTTCAAAATTTCAAGTTCTTTACTAAATATGATTAGTACGTGTATGATTAGAGATGGATTAGTTTTTCTACTATCAAACAGAAGCGACAACATAATAGTCGAGATTATAGACTAATTTTTCTAGTGTCTCCGTCCATTAATTTTTTATGTTGAAATTTAATTATATCAACTCATTTTTTATTATTATATATTATTTATTAACAAGTAAATCGAAGAAAATATTAAATATTGATATAATTAAATTTTAATGTTTTTTCTTTCATCAATTTCTTATCTATTACGATTAGTAATTTATTATTAATTTCTTATCTTTTCACTTTAATTTTAAAATTTTAATTTATTTATGTTTTATTTGATTTTCTTCACTTGGTTTGATAGATGTTCGATATTAACTTATTTTAAATACAAGACATTTGAAATCAAATCAAAAGAAAGACAAAGAAAATAAAAGGACTAAATAAGATCAATAGAAAAATAAAAGAGAGAAAAAAAATGTAAGAAAAAAATTAGATACAAGGAAAAAATGTGTATTAACTTAACATAAATACATGATAAAGAAAAACATTTACAGAGTGGCAGGTGTGTGTGCAAACACAGCCAACTTGGGTGGTTAAAGGTGTCACATCAGCACAAAAGGTGCACAAAATTATGAAAAAAATGAGTTCGGGGGGAGGGGGAGGGTAATAGGACTCTAGTTAAGTTTAAGTGTTTCTCGGGAATTTCAGTCATAGTCTAGGGGGTACTTGTGCCTTATCCCAACTTGAATTTATGATATTTGAACTTGAACTTAGAAAAAATAGTGGATTGCGTGATTTTCAAAGTGTAGAACTAATTAGTACTTAGAACTAATGCGAAATAAGATATTCAATGTCACGAACTTGAATTTTAGATTTTTTGAAGTTGAACTTAGAAAAATTATTGTTTGTATAATTTTTGAACTTTACAACTAATTATTAGAACTTAAAACTTCAATGTCGAGGAGGTGTATGGTGGTGTAATTTTCTCTTTCTAGTTCATTAATAAAATACCACATTTAATCAAAAAAAAAAAAAAACTTTAGATACTTTTGAAACTTTAATTATACTTGTATTTTGAAAACTTTGTACTTGAACTTAGAAAAATTCAACTTGAATGTCATGAACATAGAAGTTAGAACTTGTAATTAGAACTTAGAACTTAGAACTTCGAACTTGAATATCATGAACTTGCAACTTTAGAAATATACTTGAACTAGTAAAATTATCCACGCTTCGCGCAGAAATTTATTATCACGGAATTTATAAAATAATACTTAAAATCTATCAGTCATTAAAACTAAAACACTATATTATCTTACATACAAGATTACATAGTAACAAACATTAATAATGTAAAGGAAAATGACAATTATTACATCTTATCATTTATCCTTAATAACATAAGCATAAATTAATGACTGTAAAACTACATACCAGGATCTGTAACATAAGCAATGGTGTCAGTGAGTCACTCAACATGAGCAAAGTAAACAAATATTTATTTGTGAAGAAGAAGAGGTTCAGAAATTTTGTTGTTTTAAAATGAGAAGAAATCTCTCTATCTATAGACAACAAATGGTAGTGTGAAGAAATGTTTATTGTTTATCGGAAAGGTTACAACTATTTGGAAATGTTGCAATCCTTCGGAAAGGTCACAACCTTTCATAAAAGTCACAACTTTTCATAAAAGCGCAAGTCTTCATTAAAGTCGCAACTTTTCATAAAAGTCATAATTTTTCATGAAAGGGGAAGGCTAGTTTTGGAAATAAATAAAGGTAGTGTGAAGAAATGTTTATTGTTTATCGGAAAGGTTACAACTATTTGGAAATGTTGCAATCCTTCGGAAAGGTCACAACCTTTCATAAAAGTCACAACTTTTCATAAAAGTCGTAACTCTTCATTAAAGTCACAATTTTTCATAAAAGTCGCAACTTTTCATGAAAAGGGAATGCTAGTTTTGGAAATAAATAAATTAAAAGGGAATTCTGATTTGTGGTAGCGCCACGTAGGCGGGTTTAAGGTTCTCTTTATATATATATGATTTTGGAATTATAATACTTGAACTTAGAAAAATCATAAGAATTGTAAATTTTTTTGTAAAAAAAAATTTGAACTTTAGAACTTTGATTAGAACTAATTATTTTGAACTTGAACTTAAGAAAAATTGAATTGTATGATTTTTGAACTTAGGTTGTGAACTTTAGAAATCTTATTGAATTGTAGTCTTTATATGAACTAAGCTTGGACTTTAGAAATCTTGATGAATTGTAGTCTTTATGAACTAATTAAGCTTAAACTCTAGAAAATTTGAATTATTATAGAATTTATGAATATAGGTTGTAAACTTTAGAAATCTTGAACGGTAGAATTTATGAGCTTAGGTTGTGAACTTTAAAACTCTTGATGAATTGTGGACTTTATGAACTACCCTTGAACTTTAGATATAAATTAGTTAAATGTATATTATGTATATATTTTTATGCTAACTTTTATTTTTAATATGTAGAGAGAGTATGAGCGACAATTGCTTGAGATGGATGATTCGGTCAGCTCACTCATGAAGAATCCAGTGAAACGTGGAAGGAGAAAATGGTAGGGAGACACATAAGGGTAGAATAAATGGGATGGGTTCTTGGAATGATGTATGACGACTCCAATCAGGTCTAGAAGGTATTGGATCGTCACGTCAAGCCTAGTTACTTAATGGTGTTCAGATAGCTGATATGTGGCACAAATCACACAACTTACACATGCATTGGTAGCATCCATGGCAAAAAGAGTTGTTGAACAAGAAAGCATGAACAAAACTGTCGAGAAAATCAAAGAACAAGTGTTCAACTTCGATCGTTGACCTAGTGCGTCCCATTATTCAATTATTCAAGAGGGTCCTCCCTACCGAGGACACCGAGAGTGATGAAGAAGACGAATACATAGAATCCACCCCTTAGCATTCCTTAAGTGAACATTTTAGATTTTTTGTAACTATTTTTGAAAGACTCTATAAGTCTTTAAATTATTTTTAGTGTTTATGAATGTTTAATGAAGTTTCTTATTATATTATGTTTATTGTTTGCATTTGTTATGAATGAGCTGAATTGACTGGTAAATATATTTACAGGTGGGCACCAGAAACTGTCAAAAATATTGCATAAAAGCGACGGAAAGGTTCCTTTTGTCCATCGTTTTGTCCGCGCTTCTATAAAAAAAAATATAATAGTGACGCCGTCCATTTCTATGTTCTTCCTATTGAAGAACAAATGACGCCGTCCGTCACTTATTTAAAAAATAATTAAAATAAACAACAAAAATGATGTAGTCCATCATTCCTAAGCGACATAGTTCGTCGCTTTTCTAAAAGCGACGAAAGTGATTGCGTTGCTTTTCTATCAATTTTGAACAAAATAACGACGCAATCTGTTGCTTTTGGGCGTCGTTTTTCAGTCTTTTTTTAGTAGTGAAGGATGCATTATACTGTCTAAACAAGCAGATTTATATACAGTCTGTAACTTAAATGATGATCCCAAAGCGACTATCCTTGCACTTGCCGCGTGTCAATCAGCGGTATAATATAATTGAAGTTTTTTCTATCTAAAAATTTGGACCAAGTTGAATAGCATATTAGCTCAAATTGTATCAAATTAAACTTGTTAAAACATTAAGAAAAAGAAAAAACTTTGACAATTGGTTATCTTGCATTTGTTTCTTTACACACAAAAAGTGCAATTTTGTTTACACAGCAAGTAAAGATTCCTTTCACAGTAAAATGATTCGAAAGTTTAGATGATCTTTGATCATGTAGGTGTGTTATGAATCTATGAAAAATGAAATTTACTTTAATTTAACTCCTCAGTTATTTTGAATTATATTAAATTCAAGATGTATTAGTCCAAATAAGTAGGTTTAAGTCATCGACAGTCCCTTAAAGTTGTTTGCATAATTCGCTTAGACACCTAATTAACTAGGACTAGTACCTATTGAACACTTCTACCAATTCGGATTTGAACCTTTTGAACATTTTTTTGACAATCAACTAAAAGTATGAAATATGTGTAATACACTCGCGAGGAGATGAAAAATTGACAAGTCACTGACGTACATGTGGGATTTTGAGGGAGGGAAAAAGAAGAAAAAAAGAAAAAACTTGTTGCAATAGCTAAGGATGCCTTGAGAATGTCTATGGAATAGAGATAGATTTACAATCAACTGATCTATGAGCAAGTTGAAGCTTGGTTCAATGAGTGAAAAAGGTGCAAATCATGTATTCAAAATGCCGCCCGTCCACCCACCATTGTCGTTGTCACCTCCAATCCTCTTAATCTAACAATATTTTTTTTTCAAATTTGATTTTTTTTCAAAGTTGAAAATAGCAAATTACATATACATAAAAATTAATCAATACATGAACCTACAAAATATGAATCACCTATAATTTTATATACCAATGAAACCATTTACTACATAACCATCTAACCAAAACATGGAGAAAGGAGGAAGGAGAGGTGATTCATTTTTTATTTTAGATCTAATTTGTTTGGAAATAGATGTATATTTTTCAAAAAGGGAAAAAGAAGGGAGGAAGAAACAGAGTAGTCATTGTGTGAGTCTCTATTTTTTCCACTGAATAAGATCGTAGTATCCATCAGACTTAAAAAAATGGAGAAGAAAATCGTAATGATGCTTTCCAGTTGAAAATGATAGAGGTGAGGGAGAGGGAGAGGTGGTATAAGAAAAGAGAAAGGTGGATGGTGGTGGTGGCAATATCGGCAATAGTGATGGAAATGGTGTTGGAAGAAGTTATGAAGAAGGAAGAAGAAAGAGATTTAAAAAAAACTACAAGTAACCTTCTTGTGTAATATTTTTATAATATTAATTTTAGATATAAAATTTAGCTTTTTCATAAATTAATTTTTCTATATATGACTTTTAAAAAAATTAATTTTATCTTAATTCTACTATAAATTATAATTGGATATAACTACAATTAACATTCACAAAAATTATCAATTTCAACAATTTCTAGCTCGATATAAAAAAATAAAGGACAAAGAAGCTCATTTTAAACTACGTAATGCATTAATAGAGCATTTATGGAGCACCGTAGTGATCTTAAAAGTTGAATATTTATGTAGAATTTAAAATATTTTTTTCAATTATGTAATGTTTATTTAATTGTATTTCACTAATGATTTCACTTTTATTTATATTATCCATTATTATGTATAATGTATAATATTTGCTAGCAATTTATATTATTTAAAAAAATTATGGTACAAAATAATTTTATATTAAATGAATATAAAAGGAAATAATATGAATTATATATGGTGAATGTTTTAGAAAGAATTTGTTTTATGAAATAAGAAAATATAAATTAAATAAGAAATAATAATATAATAATGAAAAGAGAAAAATATTCCTTTTGGTGTAAAATTTGGTGCAGTGGGTTGAAGTTGATTACACCAAAAATAGTGCTGACACCAAATTTGGTGTAAATTTTAGTGTTTGGGTTGGAGATGCCCTAACACACTCAATATATGTGTATTGCACCTTCCTTGCAATGTCAGCGAAGAGTGTCTAATAGGTACTTAATTATTTTGAACAATGAAAGTGTTCAATAGGATCAAGTTCTATTCTAAATAAGGTATCAAAATGAAATATGTGGTCAACTTTAAGGAACTCAGTATGACTTAAGTCAATAAGTACTATGGATTGATATAGTTGAGTTTAATATTTTAGTCAAATAAATAGAGATTTAGTGGTCCAATTTCATTGGACTAGTCTATCAAATTAGGCTACAAATGATGAGCCCACCTTACCAAGCTCATGATATCATCTTACTCTAGAGGCCCAAATTGGTGACATGTGTTAAATGATGTGGCATGACATGTGAAGTAAGAATGCAATAGAATTATGTCACATGTCGAAAATGACACAAGATGGCTTGTCAAATTGAAGGCTGATGAAAATGTGATATGTGTACAAGTAGTACGTCACAACTAATTAAACATATTCATGTCGCTTAAATTTGATTCGTCGAAAGAGTTCATCCTTATCATAATTCTTTCATCCTACAACCATAAATATGAGTCTTATAATTCAAAAAACACTTCAACATTCTAACAAGAAGCTAGAGAGAGATCATGGATCAAATGCCGCAAATTTCTCTACGAGCTACAAGTTCAAGCAACCAAGTTCAAATATAAGTCAATATCAAGATCAAGTTTCAAGCTCTTTAATCCTAGTACTAGAGTCTAGATTATCGAGTACTCAGTTTATTATCTTATTTAATTGATCAAACATATAATATATGGTCATTTGCTTTCTTTCTTCTAGCTTGTGAACTTTCTTGTGTTTTAGGTGAAAATTTTAAGTTATATTGCAGTCGAAATGTTTTAAAGAGGCTGACTAAGGTATATTGCAGTTGAAATGTTAGATTGTTTCTTTTTTAAATTTCCTTGCCAGGATATTTGGATTAACATAAATAAACAAATAGTGACTAGCGGGCTATATATATATATATATATATATAAAGGAGAGTAGCACGTGACAAAGGCACTTGGCAATTGTAAGAAAAGTTAATAAATATTTTCATAAAAACTTTAAAAATAATTGAATTAGAAAATACGTTAAGTTTTTAAAATATTTTTTTAAATCATCTTTAAAATAGAAACTCACAAACAGTAGAACTCTAAATTAACTTTTATTATTTCAAATTATCCTTTTAAGATGTTGTAAAATATATTTGATTTAATATTAATTTAAAAGATAAAGATATAACAATAATAGTAATAATAATAATTAGTAATTGCAGCAATAATAGTAGGAATAATAATAATAATAGTAATAAAAAAAAAAATTAGTAGCAGCAGTACTAGCAATAGTGATAATAATAATTACAACGAAAAAAAAAGATACTTGACAATTTTAGATTTTCAGATTTTTTTCGATCAACTTGTCTGAAACTTTCAGATGTTATAAAATATATTTTTCGATCAACTTGTCTGAAACTTTCAGATGTTATAAAATATATTTAAAGTAGAAATTCATGACAGTAGAGTTCTAAATGAACTCTTAGTCTTTCATAAACTTGTCCGAAACTTTCGGATGTTATAAAATTGTAGCGATATACTGCTGTCGTTATAGAAAAGCCAATGGAGAAAAATTTTGGGCCTGAAATTTTTTTGGTAGTAACTTGAGAATTCCTAGCCTAATCCAGATTTGGACAAAATCGGAGTCAGTGAGGTCTAGAGAAATCTGGTAATGAATGAGAGATCTAATTGTGTATTTGATAACATGAGTAGATAGCTAAGACGTTAAGGAACCCGTACGACTTTACGGAATCAAATTCGGGCGAGTAGAACTTCCGAAATTGATCTTAGTGTGAATGGGTAGTTTCTGAGTGTCATGTGTTGAAGGTGTGTTGTGAAATGGGGGTTTGAAACTCAACTTTCGACTCTTCGTTTCCGTGCAAGCCGCCGGGGCAGGATTTATCCCGCCAGGGCGGGGCCGCTGTGACGGGCTGGGTCTCGCTACCGCGGGACAGTCGCGACTTAAGTCGGAAATAAACCCCAAAAATGTTGTTATTCTGCGAATTTCGTTCTTAAGAGCTAAGGGACGACCAGGGCAAGTTCTTGACAGTTGTCCACCTCTTCTAGCACTAAAGGTAGGGTCTTTACTCCCCTAATCCGTTTTTCGATCCGTAGAACTTAGATTCTTGGTTAATTACTATTGGAGAAAGGTTTTTGGCCTGAAGTTGATGGTGGGAAAAATTCCTAGCTACACCTTAGGATTATGGGTTTGGTCTTGGGTTATTGAATTGTCATATTCTGGGTAAATTAAACCTTAATTATTGATCCTCGTATTGAATTGATTGTTTGTAGACTTAGAACAAGCGGAAAGGGAAGAATCAAGTTTCTTAGGAGGATTCAAGCTTTTTTCAAGGTAGATGATGGTTTGATTTCTTGTTTGTGTGGTGTATGTTAGCAATTGATTCATTGTAATGCATGTGTGTGAATGTTCCACTATTGATCACACCTAATGTAAATGAGTATGAATGAATGATTGTATGCCATGAATCAACACTTGATTCTATGATTATGAGAATGTACATTGTGATTATGATTGTGGTTTGTTGAATGGATCGGTTGTTACGTTCCAACACACTAACTGGGATTGGATGTCATGTACCGACATACATATTGGAACGGGTGTCACATTCCGACACACTAACTTGGATCGGGTGTCACGATCCAGCACACTAACAGTTTGGGTATGGGTTTCATGAGAGGACCATTGACTTGTCATATATGCGTGTTATTGAAAACGTGGAATGCTACATTGATCCTGAAAAGATGATTGATATTGTATATGTTTGGTATATGCGTGTTTACTATGTTGTGACTGCTTTTATATGTTTCACTTACTGGAATAGCCGTGTGATCCTACCAGTACATTGTGGTTGTGTACTAATACTGCACTTGCCCTTTCTTTGTTGAGTACATGTCATTTTCAGGCGGCTACTGACATACCTCGTTTAGGAGATCAGTGATCAAATCGGATTTCAAGGGTGACCCAGTTCTTTCAGGCTGCCATGGAGTCCTTCTTTTCGTTTAGTCCATTTCTCTTCGGACTCAGACTATTGTTTAGATACTTCCTGTGTTTGGTTGGGGTTGTACCATTTTCTTAGACTTGTTGCACTTTAGATGTTTTGGTACATTGACTTTCAGTTTCTAGGGAATATTTCCGCAATGTTTGATAGTCTTGTCAAATTCTCAGAGTTTATGGGAACTCCTTATTTCGTTTCTGCATTTAAATCCGCTTTCGTATCTTTAAATGTTCTAGTTTTTCGTTAAGTTGTGTAGTTGGGTTGTAGTAATGGTTCTCCCACCGGAGGATTAGTGTGGGTGCCACTCACGACGGTCTGGATCGTGACAAAAATATATTTAATTTTAAATATTAAATAAAACAAAAAAATATGATATAATAACAACAATAAAAATAATAAAAATAACTATAGCAGCAACAACAACAACAACAATATTTTTACTAACTCTTCAAGATTACAAAAATAATAAGAAACAGTGATAAAAAGATCCTTTAACAAAAAAAATTGTTCGAATTTAAAAAATTTGAATTCTAATAGAGTTCTGACTTCTTAGCCTCTCTTATATATACTTTGGTGATTTTTAGTGTTAATTTTACTTCTCTTTTCTTTTTTTGTTATTGGCGATTATCAGTTTTATTGGCGAATTTTTATTTACTACATTCTTCATTTTCTAGAAAATTTATTTTGAAATAATATTTTTATTTTTTATATGTAGATGAGTGATGATATGTAACACCTCAGACTTCGTTCGTTTTCAAATTTTGGGTCAATTTCAAACTACCATATCTTTTAGCACATAAAGAGTTAGGTGGCCCATAAGGTATCAAATCGAAGGTCTTTGAGTCATCTTTCCAATGCCGCCAAGATTGCTAAATTCTGAGCTCCGACTAAAAGTTATGATTGTTTGAGTGAAGCCTCTCTAGCTAAAGTTTTCCATCCGTTTTAGGAAAGGGGTATTTTGGTCTTTTCCTTACCCCACTAAGCCTAAAACATTTTCAACCCAAAGTTAAAGGTATACTATGAATTAGACCACTTTTCAATATTCAAAAGCGTTTAGGGGTTTTAGAAAAAGTTCAAGAGGAGAAAGGAGAAGAGTTTTAAGCGTTCTTTGAAGAACTTGAGGATTTCACCAAGAACAAGTGTTCTTCGAGGTATGTAAGCTTTTATAGTGTTGGGTTTGTTCTCCCTCACACCAATCATGTAATTTTTATCCATGAATTCTTTCTTGAAGTTGATTGATTAAGTTTCTTGAGAAGTTCTCGAGTTTTAACCCCATTATGTAACAGTGGAGGTTTTTGAGTTCTTGAGATGACGGTCTTGCGAATGAGTGTTATTCTTGATGGAATTTGGGTGTGATTACGTTGAATTTGTGTTGGGCATATGAATCCAAATGAGTTGGGAGGAAATCATTTGATTCTAGATGAGTTAGGCCTTGAATTGGAGCAAGAAAATTCGTCAAAAATTTGGGCAAGGGCATGGGGCGGCGCGCCACCATAGTGCCAAAACTATTGCACAGTAGTTTGGGGCCTGGTGCGGCGCGCCACTCAGTGCGCCCTAAACACTGGTCAGTATTTTTGGGGATGGCGCCCCGCGCCATTTAGTGCGCCAGGGTCGCCAGGGTCGCCAGGTCCTTACCCTTCCGTCATTCTTTCTGTGTGTGTTTCCTCGAATCGTACCTATGTTCTCTCCTTGATATCCACACTTAAATCTTCATTTAATACTTGATAGATCATGCATATCTTAAACACATCTCTTAATTTACATTTCAAATTAAAGTAAAGTTAAGAGAAAAGTTTAAGAAGTTCTTTTCGAGTCATTTGAGAAGTCTTTTGAAATTAACTAAAATGTTTGAATAAAGTCTTGAGTAGATGAGTATGGGGATGAGGGAAATTGAGTTTCATGTTTCAAAATGAGTTTAAGGGAACTAAGTATTACCGAGTATGTGATACTTTTACATTTAACAGAGAGAAACGCCGATTTCTAAATGAGTTTATGATGAGTCTTGAGCATTACTTCTTTTAAGAGTATATTTTGAGTAATTATCTCAAATTGAGAAAGAGTTATGCTTTAAACATTTGAGCATTAGTTATATATTAGTGGGAGTAGTATTGAGCACCGAGATGGGGACGAGTTTAGACAACTTAAATCCTCATAAACCATGTATGCCAACATGGGTAAAGGATCAACACTTTTTAGATGATTCATTATTGCTTTTAAGCATAGCTTAGTGGATCCACTTAGTTGAGGTGTTCTATAACCCGACAAGGTATAGGACAATTCTGGCAGTGGGCGAGACGATATATCATCACGTAGCTCACTGTGATTTATTGTCGGTTAGAGAATCTCCCAATTAAGAGTAAAGAGTTTATTATTGTATTTTATACATATTGAGTTGATATCTACTGTTTTAAAAGCTTTATCTATTGCATCATTTATTGTTGCTTTCCCATTTGAGTTTAGATGAGGTGAGTATGTCTTCCCAGAGTATCAGTTCAGTTGCTTATGTTTCAATTTTCCCCTTACATGCTCGTACATTCAATGTTCTGACTTCATTTGACCTACATTTTTTCATGATGCAGATACATGTGTTCAAGGTCATCAACAGGCGCTTCGTTAATACCATTTGCATTCCAGTTCGCTTTGGTGAGCCTCATTACTTTCCATAGGGTTCTATATTTACATTTTAGTCATGCTAAGATGTTGTGGATCTTGTCCCGATATCTATCATAGTATTTAGAGGCTTTATAGACAATAGTAGTATGAGGAGTTTTTCACTATTCTTATTGATCTTTTAAAAACCTTGAGATAGTATTTATGTTTCACTGAGTATTTCCAAATAACTATTGAGAAATTCATAACTAAGATAAGTTGAGTTTTATTATGCACTATGAGGTTCCTATTTCACTTGAATAAGTGTTCCACTGAGCAATGAATCAGGCCAAGGGTTTTCTTAGGGACCAGCAATAATTTTCGAGTGTCGGCCACGTCCAGGGTGTAGACTCGAGGCGTGACAAACCTAGTATCATAGCACATATTTCAAGAGCCCTAGGGTGTCTATGAAGTCGTGTATATAGAGTCCTTGTTAATGTGAAGCATGCCACATCTATAATTAGGATGTTACAACATTTAGGAAACATTTCACTTTCTTCTTACTCTTTTTCGTGCGATAGAGTACTACTCTATAAAAGTTTCCTTCTAATTCGTAATGGTGCGTATATTTTCACATCATGCCTCCATGAAGATCTGTTTGAGGTCATCTGGCAAGGAGAAATGTTGATCCACAAGACCAAGGGGTACCCAATGCACCAGAAGTGAAACCCCCTCAGAGAGAGGTCATTAATGCTAAATTCTGAGATGCTATCCGGATGTTGAGTCAAGTTGTGACCAATCAAGCTGGTCAACAAAGAGTGGTTCGTCAGGATGTGGCTGATACATCCATAATTCATGAATTATTGATAATAAATCCCCCATAATTCACATGGTCAAATGTCACTGAGGATCATGAGAACTTTGTGGAGGAACTGCAGAAGGTGTTTGAGGTTATGTGTGTTGTTAATGTTGAGTGTGTGGAGTTAGTTGCATACCAACTCAAGAGTGTTGCTAGGATTTGGTACGATTAGTGGAAGAAGAGCAGGGCTGAAGGGGAACCACTTTTGAGTTGCGCGGTGTTTGAAGGTGCCTTCTTGGGGTGCTTCTTTCCCCGCGAACTAATGGAAGCAAAGGTAAAAAAAAATCTGAATCTCAAACAGGAATCCATGAGTATGCATGAGTACAGCCTCAAGTTCACTCAATCACCTGTTATACTCCGGATATGGTGGCAGATATGAGAAGCAGGATGAGTCTGTTTGTGTCTGGGTTATCTCGCTTGATAAGTAAGGAGGGTAAGGCAACTATGTTGATATGAGACATATACATAGCCAGACTTATGATCCATGTACAACAGGTTGAGGAAGATAATCTAAAAGATAGGGAAGAGTTTCGCAGTAAGAGGACTAAGACAACAAGTCATGAGTCCGGACAGTTGAAGACCAGAAATGTGAATGGTCATCTTTTCAGCATAGATCAACTGGACCCGCTCCATCATCAACTAATGCATCTGCACCAAAGAACAAAGGTGATTTCAGGAACCAGAATTCTAGAGCTAGACCTACGTGTACTAAGTGGTAGAAACCATCCAGGAGCATGTCATTATGGCTCCAATGGATGCTTCAAGTGTGGTCAGGCAGGTCACTTCATGAGAAAGTGCCCTAAGAACATGCAGGGTAATGGTAATGTAGGAAATAGAGTTCAATCTTCCTCAGCGGCTCCAATAGATAAATGTCACGACTTAGGGGTATCCCTTAGATGTAACATAGCGTATAGGACCCCGAAGGACCTCATACAAGCCTGTTAGCATTCATAACATAAGAAATAGAACAATAGAAGTAAAACAATAGTTCAAGTCCAATAGTTTTATAAAAGAAAAGCGGAAGTCTAAAACACTTGTCTCAATAGCCATCTAATACAATCAAATGAAATTGGGTCTAGCCTTTACATCATATCCAAAACTGATACAAAAAGTAAACTTAAACAATGAAAATCTGTCATCGACATATCCAAAATTGATACAAGAAGTAAACTTAAACAATGAAAATCCATCATCGAAGCATGAGGACTCACCAAAGCTCGGGAACTCAAGATCAACCACTAGCCACAAAACTGAGAAACCTGACTGTCGAACCTACATTTGGGAATGTAGGCAAGAGTATGCATTAGTACAAAACAATGTACCAAGTATGATAGTTGTGCATCAAACATTTAAAATCATGATAAAAGGGGACATTTCATAACATGCAATTGATCAAGCTAAAACATGATATAAAAGAGTTAGAAAACGTAAGTCATAAAACATGGTCAATGCAAGCTAACATCATTTAGAACCTTTGAACACATATGAGATACTTCTTGAAGTAACTTTAGTTCATTATTAACGTGGAGATTAGCCTTAACCGACATAGAGACCATGTGAGCTATAACATGATCCCCCAGTGTATCCTACACCAAAAATGGTTGTCCTACTTGCCAAGGTAAGGACCATAATTCTGAGCTAAAGTGGATCCACTAGCTAATGTCTATCTAGACAATCACCCTATGGGGGCACATAGCTAAGGATAAGGAGATTGCTTCTAGAAACCCGGCCTCTATTAACGGGAGAGCTTCCATCTCAATATCCTCTCGGTGCTAAGCATAAATCCCACAGAATAGTCATTTCTTACTTGTTCTTATTATCCATGGAAAGAAACGTCATCTTGCCAATCCAATCTAAGTCATCATCCATAAAAAAAAAAAAGTATCTTTCAATAACCAATTCAAGCTAAGTTCATTAGGATAGCTCTTAATCTTTGATTCAATTAGGTGAGAAGACCTTTCAACCTTAGAATCCTTATTATGTGAGAAAACCTTTCGCATCTTGCTCTTATGTGTATATGAGAAAATCCTTTCAATAACACATCAACATCATCATCATTGATACTTTACTCTCAAAGCATCTTTAAAATATCTGCATAGATTTCATAAGAACATGCATAATTCCATAATTTACCTTTCAAGGTTCAAAACCTACTTTCAACCATCAAAATTTAAAAAACATGGGTTAGATATGGATTTCATCATAAATTCATGTAAAGCTAGCAATACATGCTTAATTTCATAAAACTCTTCCTTTATAATCAAAATCCCACATCATATAAGCATAACTTGAAAACATGGGGATTACATGGGTTCATGGGGAAAATCATCATAAAATCATAGTACTTCATCAATTCATGCATAAGTAAATCATAATTCAATCATTTAAATCAATAATCAAAAGAACTCATGACAATTGAATAAAACCCTAACTCAATTAAGGATTTCTAACTTTTTGGGAACTCCATGAATGGAAGGAATCCATAGATGAAAACTATCATACCTTGAAGCCAATTGCTAATCTTCAATGGAGGAATTGAGACTTGACTTGAAACCCTAGGTTGAATCCTTCTTCTTCAAGCTTTCTAGAGAGAGAAATATTGGAGAGTTCTTTTGTTGGTGAATTTGGAGAGAATGAAGTGAACGGGCTGATTTGGGGGTTGGGAACACTTATATATGGGTCTTAATGAAGGTGAAAACTACATAGTATAGGAATAAAATAATTAGGAAAAGACACAACTGCTCCTAACAATAACTGCCAGATCATGACCTGCGGCCACCAGTCAACAGACCATGGACTGATCGACGGTCCGTCCTGTACTGTCGTCGATGGTTGTCAGAAAGTGAATTTTGTCTATCGAACCATGGACCGTGGTCTGACCAATGGTCTGTTGGTCAAGCCATGGTTCTGGCGTTCCTGGGAGATCTTAGGTGCCCAGTCCACGGACCATACCCACGGTCCGTGGTCCCATCTACGGGCCATGGTTGGCCTCCGTGGCTGGAACCTGCAATTCCCTGAAACTTGCCAAAATGCCCTCTTTCCAATCTGGGGTGTTACAATAGAGCTGCTCCAAGAGGAGCTACTTCAGAGACGGGCGGAGGAGCAAACCGCCTGTATGCTATCACTTGTAGCCAAGAGCAGGAGAACTCAGCAGATGTTGTCACTAGTATGATCAAAGTCTTTACTTTTGATGCATATGCATTGTTTGATCCAGGTGCGTGTCTATCCTTTGTGACTCATTACATAGCTATGAGGTTCGATATTCTTCCCGAACAACTTCTTGAGCCCTTCAGTGTTTTCACACCTGTTGGTGAGTCTATTCTAGCCGAGAGAGTTTACGTGATTGTGTCATCTCTGTCAATCACAAGGATATTGTGGGTGACTTAGTCGAGCTAGACATGGTGGAATTTGATGTTATTCTAGGTATGGACTGACTTCATGTTTGTTATGCCTCAGTTGATTGTAGAACTAGAGTAGTAAAGTTTCAGTTTCCTAATGAGCCTGTTATAGAGTGGAGGAGTAGTTCAATAGGGCCTAAGGGTCGTTTCATTTCATTCCTTAAGGCCAGAAATGATATTTAAATATATTTTTATATAGTGGTTTTAATTTGTGGAATGATATTTAAATTTATTTTTCTTGATATTTTGAATTATATTAAAGTCATCATGTTAATAATATATTAATATTCAATTTATTTATTTATGTATAATATTGATTGACAATTTGAATATATATATATATATATATATATATAATTAATTAATTAAAATTTTCTAATAGATATTTAAAATAGTTTCTCTCTATAAAATAATCTTAATATTAAAAATACATTGATACTTACCCTTTTTCGTAATTTGACTCTCAAAAGAAATTTTTTAAAAAGATTAGTCAAACACGATTTGCTTATCAAAAACATTTTTCAAATGAATTTGCCAAACACAAATTGTTTTTTTTTTCAAAAGCGCTTTTTAAAAAAAATCATTTTAAAAAAGTGCTTCTAAAAATAAGTAGTTTTTAGCAGTAATGTCAAAAGGCTCTAAGATAATCTTTGACCACCCTTTCATTTACCACTTAATTTTAATTTTCCCTTATCTAATAGGTGATTCTATCAACAATGAATTTATTTTATATACACTATCAACGTAAATGTTTTTTTATGCTTTACATAAGGTCATTCAAAGAACATTTTATAGGTAAGTCTTCTTAAAATATATGTGATTTGTAATCTATATATATAATAAAGCTATATGTAGACGAGGTAATGTGGCATGCTTCTAAAGCCAAGAATGACATTTATCTTCTTGTTTTTCAATTTTGACATTTTTCTCAATTATTTCCATGGGAAAAAGGATAAATATATCCCTGAACTATCGTAAATGGTATGCAGATACCCTCCGTCATACTTTTGGGATATTGGTGCCCTTGTCATCCAAAAACTAGAGCATATATGCCCTTCACTCTAACGGAAGACTAAATAGGGACACGTGGCGCAATCTTATCCGTAGATCCGATATTTAATAAATATCGGATTGGTGGATAAGATTATGACATGTGTATGTCCATTAGTATAAAGGGTATCTATGCTCTAGTTTTTGGATGACAGGGGCACCAATGTCTCAAAAGTATGACGAAAGGTATCTGCATACCATTTATGATAGTTCGGGGATATATTTGTCTTTTTTCCCTTTATTATATGATGTATTAGAAAATCTTAAAAAATTTATTAATTACATTTTCTTAATTATTAATATTTTTTTGCAGTAATAATTAATTATCAATCTACGTTACTAATTTTTTGCATTTACTCAATCTTAACTACCACTAATTGTGTTTCACTCCGTTTAGAAGCCGTAAACCATTTTCATTTCTGCTTGAAAAATACACCAACCTACAAATACTACTTTTTTGTTCATAGTTAACTTATACAATACAATAGTCATTCCAACAACTCATCTACATTTTTATCTATTCTTCATTTGTCTCATAATTTTTTTTGCTCTGATGTAATTTTATTAACCTTATTTGTGTTTTTTAGTAATTTATTGTATTATATTTGCATGATAAGAATTTGTTTAAATGTTCTTTCTTTATAATTTCTATGTTTCAGATTTGGTGAATGTAATTTTATTTGGCAGATTATATTTTTTTTGGTGATTTTGTGTTGTTATGGTGGATAATTATGTTTTTTTTTTCATTTTGATTTAGGACTCGAAAGTGAAATTTTTATTTTGATCTTCAAAAAATATGAGTTTTTGCTAGAGTAAGCCGATTTGTCAAGGTATTATAATTTCTATTGTCTTTCACCATAATTTCTTATCAGGATATTTTTATTTTATTTCCTCCTCTCATTTTATGTATCTGCTTCTCAATCTGTTTGTATGAATATACGTAAATATATTAATTTTTCTTATTATTTATATGGTTAATCTTTTATTTCAAAAGTTCTTTTCTTCATTTGATTTATCAAAACAATAAATTTACTATATATTTGTAATATTCCCTATTTGTTGAAAGTTGTTGATCAATTTTCTCATGAAATAGTTTAAAACAGCACTCATCACATTAAAAGACTGACTTGTGATTAGAGGTGAATTCAGAATTTGAAAAAATTGGGTGCACCAATATTAAGCTAAAAAAAAGGTTCCACTTGGGATTGAACCTTGGTGATTTGGGTAGATCTATTAGCTTGTACCACTAGTACAACACACCATTACATATTTTTTATGGAGGCACTATTAATTATATTTAGTTTCTGTCAGTTTCTCAAGATAGATATACATATATATACATGATTTTTTCTAAAATTAACCGGTGCACCTGCATCCCACAATACCATGTGGGTCCGACTCTGCTTGTGAATGAATGGATGAAATTATTGATGCATAAGAAAATAAGAATGAGGAAGTCGTTAGGGGAGGAGGACTTCTACATTTTGAACAAAAATTATCGATCAAATATACAATTTAGATACTAAATCAAATATAAACTTTGTTGTTATTAAATTTTTATTCTATATGGAGTATTAATTAAATTTAGACATAGAAAAAGTTATATACTTTTGTTTTCTTCCTTAAAAATATCTAAATATACTCCTGACTCATTTTTTTTTGACATTTTTCTTCATTTTTCTAAATAATTTATTATTTAATTGGATTTAAAAAGACCTCATACATTAAATATTCATTAACAAAATTTAACCCACGTAACTTTGCAGTAAAACTTAATTAAACCTTTGATGAAGTTCACGTTTTTCTCTCAATACTTAATTACCAATAGTTTTATATATATATAATTCTCTATATATTTCATTGTGCACTGAAAGAATATTTAATAACAAAGATATTGTGTATAATTTTACTCTTTAAGCTTCTCATTCTGTAAATTAGTTATTGATATTTTACATTGATTCTGAGCAAAAATGTAATATGTGAAATTTTAATTTACTTTCTTATAATTCTCATTTGTAGTGCATCAATTTTTGTAATGTATTGCTTCTTGCAAGAGTAAAGAGAAAGATCAAATAGTGTAAAAATGAGAAGAAAATTAGAAAAAATTTATGGAGAGATTTGAGGTATTATAATTACTGTCCACTTGACATGAATATCCTTTTTAGTAATTTATTTATTTTTAAAAATCATTGAAATAATTTAATACTTTTAAAAATTGCTGTTTATGAATATTTAGATGAAACATTCTATTTATTAAGTTTGCATTATCAGTTTTTACATTATCTTTGTCTTCTTTTTTCATTTCAGCTAATATATATTGATTTAAATGAATAAATTCATATTTAACCTTGATGTTCACACTTATTCTATAAATTATATAAAGAATCACGAATCAAAATAAAATAATGAAAAGATGTTTAATTAATATGTATTACAAAAATTGTAATATTATATTTGTTCATATTTTATATTTCTTTCAACCGCATAAAGCACGGATAAGTACACTAATTTGAAAATAAAACAAATAGAGTTATTGCAATAAGTAAAGGTAATTTGATGATATAGTTTTTGTTTGTTTTTATTTTTGCGCTAACGATGTAATAATTTAAACTCTTCGACGGCTTATATTATAATTATTTTTTTACTTTACCTTATCGTATAGCCTAATTTTAAATTAAGTGGCCCCAGCTTTGGCAAAAAAATACTTTTATCTTCTTAGTAGACTTTATTAATGCAAATTTAAATTAGTCGAATCAGATGTATTTTAGATATCAAATGTGTGAAAAAAGGAAATAAACATTGTTAGTCATATATTGTTGTTATACTATGGGATAAGGGTCTGAAAAATATCCTAACTTTGGTCGAATTTGCTGTTGCGATACTAAACTTTCATAAGTACCTATTACCTTCCTAGACTATTTTAATACCGTATTTTAAACATATATATTTACCCACGTGGACATAAAAATAATGCAAAATTATAAATAGTAATGTGTCCACGTGGGCACATATATACCTTTAAAATACACTATTAAATAGTTCAGGGGGTAAAATATATGGTATTAAATAGTCTAAGGAGGTAATAGGTCCTCATGAAAGTTTAGTATCGCAACAGCAAATCCAACCAAAGTTGAAGTATTTTTCAGACTCTTATCCCTTATACTATTAAATACATATAATTTACGAGTTCCCATGTATATACTTGTCCACATATACATAGTCACGCAAACAATCATAACATATAATATTAACTAGGAATTTAAAATGAACTTTTTATGAATTAAGTAGAAATAAAAAGACAAATTATGTTTTGATTAGAGCATGAGATTTGTGTTAACTCTTAAGTAAACCCACACTAAGGTATAAAAAATATTTTATTCTTTGCCTTTTTTTTCTTTTATTCAATATAAATGCATAATTATTTTATACTTTTAATTTAAGATTTTGATATGTATTTATACTTCCGAATGCAATAACTTTGAGTAGGTGATTGTTTCCTATGTTGAATTGAGACTTTGATGTGTGTTTTCGTCATGCAATAACTTTTGTATGCTCTTCCTTTACCTTTATTTTTTTTGTTAAATAATTTCTTTGTAATTTTTCATGATCTATAATTATTTTCTATCAATTCTTTTGACTTTATAAATTTTCATCAAATGATATGAGTGATATAAATTTATATTATATTAATTTCATAACGTCTTTTTTCTAAAAAATTCTTGAATTCTTTCCATGTGTTCTTTCATAATACTTAAAAACATTTTTTTTCAATAAAAATAATTATTTTTTTCATTCGATTTTCAAAAAGAGGAAGGGAAAAACCTAACAATACAAAAAGGATCAAAGACGAATGATTTCAGGAAGAAAAAATAATTGTCAACACAAAAATAATGACAAGTCTACCCACCATCCAAACCATTATGGTCTTAAAGCTTAACTTGTATTAGAAAGGTTATACCAACACATTTTTAATTAATTAATAAGGCATTAGAAAGGCTATGCCAACACATTCTTAATTAATTTATAAGGCCAAATATATGCATTGACAATTTTTAGATATTTTTAAGTTAACACATAATTTTATATAGATAGAAATAAACAAGATGATATAATACCTCTTTATGAAATAAAATATTATTTGCACCCTTCTTTCATTTAACACTTTAATTGTGAAATAAATTGGACACATGATAAAAAAAAAAAAAAAAATTGAAAACATGATTTATTACTCATTCAAAAACATTGGTACTTAATATTTATAATAGAATGTTCAATGTAAATTTACGAGAAATACGAGAAAATGGGTGAGGTGAAAAGGTTGTAACTCATATGAACTTGAAATGTTAATTGAAATTCAATAAATATGTTAACATAAATTTATGTTTAAGAAACTGTAATAAATGGTCTTATGAAGTGGCTTTTGAATTTTTACAGCATCTTTTTTTTTCATGTTTGTTTTGATTTTTTTCAATATGATAATTCAATTAATTTATTTTATTAATACTTCATACAATTCCTATACTAATTTGGATTATTAGCTTATATACCAAGTTAATGAAGCATAATATTTTTTTCGTTGTTTTTTCTAAAAATTCTTAAATAGATTGAACATATTATTTGCGTTAGTATTACTTTGAGTATTATGAATTTTAAAAAATTTAAAAACTTCATAACTTAATCAAAGAATTTGAACATCGCTATATTTACACCTACACTCAAATGAATATCAACATTTCATGAAACATCTTCAATTCATGAATCCAAAATATTAGAGTGGTGAGTATGAGTAGAAAACTGATGAAAGTTTGTTTAGTTTATATTCTTTTTAGAGTGATATAATAAAGTATGTTTTTTTGAGAAATTTTGATATCATGTTTTCATTTAAAAATTTCTTGAGTAGCAAAGACTAAATATATATAAATAACCTGGGTGGACAAATATATAATCAAAGGTCTGTCAAAAAGCTATTTTTATACATAATTTTTTTTTATATTTGCTTAAAACAAAATATAAATAAAGTTCAATTCGAATTTTCATGGTCAAATTAATATTCAAATAAAGTAAAAAATTTCAAAAAGAAGTTTAATTTATAATTTCTTATGACCAAACGGGTGGTGTAATTTTTTTTGATTTCGCGCAAAGCGCGGATAAGTTCCCTAGTAATTAAATAAAAGAAAGTAAAAAAGAACAAAGAAAAGAAAAAAAGTGATTTAAGGATATAATATAAATAACATTAATTGTCACGACCCAGACCATCGTGATTGGCACCCACACTAACTCTCCGGTGGGAGAACCACTACTACAACCAAACCCAAGCAACTAAACCAAAATTAAGGCATTTAAGTTACGGAAGCAAGTTAAATACTAAGGAAGTAAATAGAGTTCTCATAAACTCTAGCAAAAGTCTAACAATAATAAACTAACACTGCGGAAGATACGCCTAGAACCTGAAAGTCAATGTACCAAAATATCTAAAGTTCAACAAGTCTAAACGAGAAGGGATGCAACCCCAATCTAATGAACTAATCAACTAACTAAAACATAGTCTAAGTCCAGAAATGGTGGACATAGGCGAAAGAGAGCCCATGGCATCCCAGAAGAATTGGCTCACCGTTGAATTCGAACGATCACTTATCTCCTAAGTGAGGTCTGTCAGTAGCCGCTTGAAGATGCCCTGTACTCAACAAAATAAGAACAACTGCAGTATCACTACACAACCACAGTGTACTGGTAGGATCACGCGACTATCCCACTAAGTGTAACATACATTAGTCAATACAACAATATAATCACATGCACATATCGAACATATACAATATCATCAACATTTACTAACAACGAACAACTTCACATTTCTCAAGATACACAATTATATCAAATCATTGGTCCTCTCATGGATCCCAAACCCAAACAGTTAGCATATCGAAACGTGGTACTCGATCCAATAATTATGCCGGAATGTGGCAGCCGATCTCATAGTTATGTCAGAACGTGGCAACCGATCCAAGTTAGTTATGCCAGAACGTGGCAACCGATCCATTCAAAACACCACAATCACAAGTACATTCTCAAGATCATACAATTAAGTCATGATTTCATGGTAACCATCATTTATCTATCTCATTTATGATTAGGTGTGATCAATAATGCAACATTCATGTACATACATGTATCATAATGAAGCAAGAACAAACATACATCACATAATCATAGAATCACAACCATCACCTACCTCGAAACAAGCTAGAAACCCTAAGAAACTTAATCCTTCCCTTTCCGGATTCGTTCCGCTTGTTCTTGGTCTACAAACAATCAATATAAGACGGGAATCAATAAACAATCATTAATGACCCGAATTACTAACAGTTCTATGAACCCTAGATCAAACTCATGATCCCAATTATCTAAATTAGGGTTGTTTCCACCATAGAATCTATAACAAAACCCTCACTCATCAATATTTACCCATATTACGTTTTACAGATCAAAAAATGTATTCAAGGAGTGAAAAGCTTACCTTTAGCCTCAAGAATGGTGAAAAATGAGTAGGAGTCGCCTGAGGTTCGTTCCTTAGCTCTAAAAATTGAAAAGTGCCAGATGAGGTCATTTAGGGGTTTATTTACGACTTTAAGTCACGCCTGGCTTGCCACAGCAGCCACCACCCCGCTACAGCGGCCCTGCCAAAGCAACCAAAATCCCCACCAAGGCGGGTTGCACGAAATAGAGAGCTATTTAAAGAATTCCAAAATCGTCATTTCACAACACACCTCTAACCAACGATGCTCAGAAAATACCCTTTATGCTAAGATCGATTTCGGGAGTCATCTAACTACTCATGTAATCAAAATCATAATTAACTCACTCGGTTGTTACCAAATTTCCCTAAACCTTAAAAACTCCGATTTCGTCCAAATCTAGACTAGGTTGGGAAAATCCAAATACTACAAAAAAAAAAATCCGGCCCCAAATTTTTCCCGTTGGCATTTCTATAATGAAGGGAACAAGTCTTTACAATAGATACCAATTTACCCATCACTCGTCCCCGAGTGACAAAACTTAGGAAAATAGGCTAAGGAAGGAATGAAGTAGTACCTGAATCGACGAACAATTGGGGATACTTGTCTCGCATGTCCCTCTCAGTTTCCCAAGTAGCTTCCTCAACTGGACGATGCTTCTTGAACTTTCACGGACTTAATCTTCTTGGTCCTCAACTTGCGCACATCACGATCAAGAATTGCAATCGGTTCCTCCTCATATTGGAGGTCTTTATCTAACACAATTGAGTCTCACTTAATGATATAATCCCCATCACCATGATATATCTTCAATATGGAAACATGAAATACCGGATGAACTCTCGATAAATTAGAAGTACAGCCAATCTATATGCTACCGTTTGGTAAACGAGATTTTTGGAGAACAAAGTGAGGAGAGCAACAAGCCAATGAAAGATAAGGAGACTGGAGAAAGCATCAACAGAAAAAGACAATGGGAAAGGGAATCTGCGCAAAAGGAAAAGAGCCATGAAGGGGTAGGAGAAAAGATATGGAATAGAGAAGATCATCTACAAGACGTAGATAATGAAGAAGATAGTCAGAATGACAAGGAAGTGGATATTAAGGGAGATAACAAGTGTGATGAGGATGGGGAAGGTTCATCAAATAATAAACAAGGGGCGACAAATAAAGGAAAAGAAGAACAAGAATTTGATGTACAGGAACAACTGCGAAACATGAACTAATAGAGGGTAGGAGGTAGGAAGATGATGAAGAGGATATCCAGGAAAATATCAATGCAGTAAGCAAAGATGGAGACCTCTCACCAAGACATACCAAGGAATTACGAACGAGTAGAAAGATCTATAAAGCTATTGGCAGGGGCAGGAGCACAAGGAGTAGTTCAGCAAAACCACCTCTGTCGAAATGATGATGGACAAACTTCTTTTTTTGGAATATTAGATCAGTAGGTACTCAAAATTCATTTGAGAGGTTGATTGATCTAAAAAAAAAGAAATAAGTTGTCATATATCGCCCTTTTGGAACTATTTAAAGGGCCTCATGAATTAGAGCGATACTAAAGTAAATTAGGGATGAAAAATACAATGGCAAATATTTCGTCCAAGATTTGGGTGTTTTGGAATGAGGAATGGGCTGGAACTGTTATCAAGGACACGTACCAGCAAATTTCGATCCAATTTAAGCATAACTTAATTTAGAACGAGATGATCATTACGACAATCTATGCAAGGTGTAATGCCTTAGATAGATTGGAACTTTAGGAGGATTTAGAGGAGGAAAGCAATATTGATGTACCATGGGTGGTGGGAGAGGATTTCAATGTAATCATGGATGCATCGGGGAAGATGGGTGGGCTACTGGTAATGCAACATGAGACAATGGACTTTGCTCAGTGTATAAATACATGTGTGTTGACAGAACTGAAGTTCACATGGAGTAAATATACATGGTGGAATGGCAGAATAGAGGAGGATTGTTTATTTAAAAGGCTGGATAGGGTGTTTGGTAACCAATAATTCATGAATCAATTCCCAGTATTTGAAGTACAACATCTCATAAGGTAAGGCTCAGACCATGCGCCTGTTCAAGTAACATGTAATGTTAACCAATAAAAGGTCAATAAGCCTTTCAGATTCTTAAATTTCTGGACCAAAAACACCAATTTCTGTGAAGTGGTGAAGGAGCATTGGGCGAGCGACATACAAGGAAGACTTTTTCACGTTGTACAGGAAAAGATGAAAATAATGAAGAAGGTGTTAACTAAATGGAGTAAAGATATATATAGAGACATATTTCATAAGGTCGCAACCATGGAGGATGTTGTGAAGGTGAAAGAATTACAATTTGAGATAAATAATACAGAACAAAACAGGGAGGAATTAAAATAAAGCAGAGGAGGAGCTTCAAAATTACTACTAGCCGGAGGAGGAGGATTTCTGGAGGCAGAAATCAGGGATGAAATGGTTCAATGATGGGGACAGAAACACGAAATTCTTTCACACTTACGTTATAGGTAGAAGAAGACGGCTTCAGATAAATGAAATTGAAGATGAACGGGGAGAAATGCTTAAGAATGTAAGAAGTATTGGGGGGGAAGCTGTAAAAGTATTTAAAAGCCAGTTCTTAGAGAGCAATGTGAATGACGAAGAATTGATGCTAGAATGTATACCAAAGCTCATCACAGAGGAACAACAAGAGAGCATGGATAAAATGTCGACTGAGGATTAGATCAGGGATGTTGTTTTCTCCCTAAACAGTGAAAGTGCATGTGGCCCTGATGGTTTTTCCGGGAAATTCTTCAAAAGTTGTTGGGAGATAATAAAAGAGGACATGGTCAAAATGGTGATTGCTGCCGAGATATGTTACTCACACAAATCTAGTTCTTATTCCAAAAAAAGAACAAGTAACTAGATTCACGGATTTGAGGCCGATAAGTTTAAGCACTTATATAAATAGGGTGATATAAAAAATTATCCATGGTAGAATAGTTGAGGTGCTTCCAGGAATTATATCGAAGAATCAAACAGGCTTTATGAAGGGGAGAAATATAGCGTAAAATGTTTTGTTGGCTCAGGAGATCATCAGGGATATAAACAAAAGGAACATGTACCACAATGTTATGGTAAAGCTGGACATGGCTAAGGCGTATGATAGGGTGTCGTGGTTATTTCTACTAAAAGTAATGAGAAGATTTGGTTTTGAGTGCATACAAGCCAAGGATATATCACTATGCAGTGAAGTGGGAGATGCCACAAGAAGGTACTCTGAAGTGTAATACGGATGGAGCATGTAAGAGGAAATCCAGGGATAGGGGCATATGGATTCTGTTTGAGGGACAATAAGGGGGACTTAGTTTATGCAGAAACAGAGAAAAATGGATAAACAATCACTGTGGAGGCAAAAATGAAGGCTATAGCAGAGACGTTAAAATATTGTGTAAGTAAGGAGGTAAGGAGGCTAGTGATTGAATCAAACTCATTGTTAATGGTTAATATCACTAATAAAACCTGGAGGGTGCCATGGGAGCTGGTAGAACAGTATGATGAGTTACAACAAGCGCTGATGAAAATTGAGGCAATAATTCAGCATACATTCAGGGAAGGTAATAAAATGGCTGACTACATGGCAAATCTTGCTATTGACAATGATGAAAAGCAGATTTTCAGATCTTTCTAACAACTTCCGCCATTTGGAAAAAAGATAATAAGCATATAGAAAGCTCAAATTCCTTCGTTACGAATTCGTACCAAAAGGATACAAAATAGAGGTATCAACAGAGGTGTATCGCTACACATTGGAGATCAACTACAAACTTGAATGGGAAGGGAGGAAACTGAGCTGAAGAATACTGCATAAGTATGAGTATTACGAAAATGGGCTATGTCCGTTCAAAATAGAAATAGGTGCCTTACTTGTCTATTTAGGGCTTAGGCCTGTATGTCTGTTATTGCTTTTATTATTCCATAAATAAAAGGCCTAACCGGCCAAAAGGTTATCCAAAAAAAAAAAGACTTTATGAGATATTAAAAATAAAATAAATAATTAAATGAAGAAAAATGGTCAAAAGAAAGGAGAAAAAAGATAAATATGAATGGAGGTCATAGAGAGGTGCCACATCACCTTGTCTATGTTCTCCTTATTCTTCTTCTAATTTAATATGAATTCAATAAATAAATTGATTCTGTCTCAAAATAATTCTTCTTGTCTTGTGGACCACTCATAATTTTTTCTATAAGTTTTTCAATCAGAATGATTTTTTTCTCAATACAAATCTTAGAAAAACTTATAGTGCAACAACCTTTTAAAAAAATTCTTTTTAAAGAGAAACATTTGTTACATGGCCTTTCTTCTTATATCAATATCTTAAAGAATCATGAGATACTATTTCGTTCTCTTTTCATAAAGAAATCATATTTTATTATCATAAGAAGAAGTGACAAAGTTAAGGTGTCCATTTTTGTTGATATTAACTACTTATAATTTTTTATTTTAGGCTATATATAAATAATTTTGAGAATTTCTTTTTATATGTATATATATTTGTAATTGTAAAATAGTTTTGAAATATAAGATTCTTAACATATTTTAGATTCCTAATAATTTTATTTTTGCGTTTTTTAGTCTTGATTATTAATTTTGTATTTCTTTTATCCTTGAGCTTTAAACACATAATTTAGATTTTTAATTTTTAAAAAAGAGGAAAATATTGCGATTTCTAGTTACTCAATCATATAAAATATCATACTAAATAGGATATTAGATTAACTCTTGCATAAAATTAATTTCAAATTTTATATATATAATGCTTACCTTTAATGATCTGACTATTAATTTATGCTAAGTCGACGAAATTTTGTCCATTCTGAGATATGTTCTCTTCATCTCTAAATTTGCTTCCAAGGAACTTTATCGTTTCTGTTTTTCTTCTTCCGTTGCTTGTTATCTTTCTCTCCTTCATGATTTTTCTTTTATTTTTTTGGTACGTTGTTAAATTTTTTCCTCTTTGATACGTGCATGTTCAATGAAACTTGTTTGATGTTCCTGAAAATTTAAAAGGTAAAGAAAGGAAGAAAAACCAATTAAACAAAGAAGATGTTAAAAACACAATCATAAAAAGAAATGAAATATTGAAAAAGGAGCTAATCAAACAATGATTTTTTCTATTATTTTGTCAACAATGAACACATCAATATTAGTTTGTGATTAACTTTTACAATATTTTTTTTGAAATGATTTGTGATTATTTACCTTATTTTAAATATTAGAGAAAACTCTTGACATTCTCCCATATAGGTTATGAATAATTATTTATTTCTCTTTTAATTTCTAATATTTATGTGCGTCAGTTATGAGTATTAAAAAGAACATAATTGTCAATAATATATTTAACATATTTGTTCCTTTATCTTATTCAATAATTTTTTTAATAGAGCAAATTAATGGAAGAAAAAGGAAGAAAAGTTTAAAAAACCATAGAATACTGGTCATAGAGAGGTGTCATATAGGATTGCTTACATTCAGCTATATATATATATATATATATATTTTATAACAGTTAAAATTTTTTGGAACTAATTTTTTCATACTATGTTATATTATATGTTCTCTACAAGAATAATAATATTTTGCTATAGCTATAAAAATAGCATTCAAACAAATGAAGCCGTTTTGGAGATATTTAACAATAGAAATGATATGTATGTGAATTGTCAAGATCTATGTTGTAAAAAAAACAATATCTCGTAAAAAAACCTGGTCCTTCGATTTTTCATCATTAGAAGACAAGTTATGAAGTAAAGTTATAAAGCTGCAGGAACTGTTGTGGTAGGTTGGCACAACAATAGAGGTGGACCAAGGACAACAGTCCTCGACCAATGACATGCTACTAGGTTGTTTTGTCTCTCTTTTACAATGGGTGTATTGACAAGAAACAACCTAGTTTTTTTGCAATCAAGTTTATTTGAAAAGGCAAAATTCATTTTAGAGAAGAACATTGCACATATTCAACAAGGGAATTGATCGAATGTTGCATAGTCTTTTATTGTATTTTGAGTTTTATGACTTGTGCTCTTACATTGTAAGATCTGAGCCTATGTTATAAAGGATTATTGATCGTTTTAGTCGTAACCTTTGTGAGATGAGTTTGAGGCTAAAGTTAGTCGAGTGTGTGTTTGAAGTTTATGTTAACTAGAGGTCGATAATATAGTAGGTGATAGGGTTATTACTTTGTATCTTGTAATAGAGGTGTTACAAGGTGTGTAGGATTAAAAGTTTAATCTGTGTGAGTATTGGAGTTTGTATTCACACAAGTTTGGTATTAGTTAGTGGAGATTTGAGAAATCATGTTTGACATGTCATGGTTTTTTCTCCCTTGAGCAATAATTTTCCTCATAAACATCCTTGTTCATTACTTTAAGCATTTATTGTTCATTCTATTATGAGAAAATGGTCTAAAACCCCCCCAACCTATACCCGAAATTCCAACTACACACTCCAACTTTACGGGTGTACTATTACCCACCTGAACTTTATAATTCTCTATTTTATACACACCTAAGTGCTAACCTGTCATGGGAGGTGTTCTCACCTTCTCTAGGCGCGTTAGAAGGTGAATTTTGACGAAAATTTCCGAGAAAATAGTCATCTTCCCCAATTAATCAATGAAAGGATTCAATCTCAATTGACCTCCATTAATGGCATTGCTAGTGCTTTCGTTTGTTCTCCCTCTTTTGCTGCTCGACCGTCAGCCACCACTGTCGCCGCCTCCGGCGAAATCCAAACCACCAACAAAACCTCGTTCTCCTCTTCTCCTCTCCTCTTATCTCTCTCTCATTCCGAGACAACCACCATAAAAGACCTACCTCTGTTCTCACAACAAGGTCGACAACAACAACAAAACCTTGCGGTTGCACTGCTCCAACCAGCGAGCAAAACAGATCCTTTTAGATTATTTTTCAATGTTCTCCGACAAGCAAAACTCGAATATCGCTTGACAAGCTCCCGCTATCAATATTCATCTTTGTTCCTCACAATTCCATAGGAGTTTGAAAGAATTGGTGGAAGAAATTACCTTAGAGATTTTAAGAAATTGGGAGAGTATAGGAAAAAGTGGAAAGGAATTATAAAAAAATTGAAAAAAAATAATAAATTAATTGAATTTTCACCTGTAAAACGCGTGAAGTTCACAGGCCAACACAGATCTGGTTATGACGTTTTAGGGGTGTAATTATTACAGTTTTAAACAATTCAGGTGGGTGATAGGACTCCCGTAAAGTTGGAGTGTGTAGTTGGGATTTCGGGTATAAATTGGGGGGGTTTTAGATCATTTTCTGAAAGCATAATAATGAAGAACAACCCACACCTTACTTCATCTACTCTCTCAAGCTAGATGGGTAGGATTATTACTAATACATTTAAGGGATCTATTCTCCTGACTAGTCATAAACTTTTTAAGTCAACAATCTATTGTCAAATTGTAAGATAAAGCAAGTAATTAAATACATTTCCATTTCCCCTTTTTTCTCTAATATAAATAGGGGGTCACATATTCAGTATAATTTCATAAAATGATTTTTTCTTTCAGTATCACCCCATTTCTTGTGTTTTTTCTTTTGTCATCCTCTTCACATCTTCAATTGTGAAGGGGGATTTGGTTGCTGATGTTTGCGCCAGGGCTTCCCAACCTCCTTTGTTCGAGACACTTATACGATCAGATCCTCGTTCTAAAACCTAAGATCTTGATATCCTTGGCGCGATCACATTCAACATGACTACCCCACTTATTCGATCAACAATAGATTTGTCATTTTCTCTTCGTGACAACGCGACTGACCCAACGCTAAAGAGAGTATACCAAGATTGTGGGTCTTATATTGCATACGCATATACACACATTATGATTGGTATGTCATTTTTTAGGCACAGAGAAACTGTTGGTGTATTTGAAACGTTGACACAAGCAATAAATATCATAATCGACTGTGACAACTTATTTCCAACACATAAATTAAATTAGTTGAAGATGAGAAATTAAAACAAGATAATTTATCACTGCTACAATTTCTTACTGCTATTAAAAATATGGCCAGTCGATTTATTATTATTTTATGAGAGCTATATATTACATAAAATAAATTATTATTATTATTATTATTATTATTATTATTATTATTATTATTATTATTATTATTATTATTATTATTATTATTATTATTATTATTATTATTATTATTATTATTATTATTATTATTATTATTATTATTATTATTATTATTATTATTATTATTATTATTATTATTATTATTATTATTATTATTATTATTATTATTATTATTATTATTATTATTATTATTATTATTATTATTATTATTATTATTATTATTATTATTATTATTATTATTATTATTATTATTATTATTATTATTATTATTATTATTATTATTATTATTATTATTATTATTATTATTATTATTATTATTATTATTATTATTATTATTATTATTATTATTATTATTATTATTATTATTATTATTATTATTATTATTATTATTATTATTATTATTATTATTATTATTATTATTATTATTATTATTATTATTATTATTATTATTATTATTATTATTATTATTATTATTATTATTATTATTATTATTATTATTATTATTATTATTATTATTATTATTATTATTATTATTATTATTATTATTATTATTATTATTATTATTATTATTATTATTATTATTATTATTATTATTATTATTATTATTATTATTATTATTATTATTATTATTATTATTATTATTATTATTATTATTATTATTATTATTAGCTCCTTGTTATGTTTGTGTTTCTTGTTGCTTATATATCTTAAAAGTCTATCTTGGTTAACAAATAAAATCTAGTTCCTTTATTTTAATTTATTCGTCTTATTTATTTGATTTTTTAGTATGTTTAAAAAAGAATAACATGCTCAAAGTTATTAGAGCTCGTTCATTTTAATCTTTTTACCTGGGTGATAGCGCATCCACTACTAAAAAAACAGTGAATACCGACCTAAAAATTTCCGACCTCCGGAGGTCGATATTTACAAGTAGTCGGTTTTTATGAAAAATAAAACGGGAAAACCAAATTCCGACCTCTAGAGGTCGGAATTTTTCCTGAAAAAAATGAATTACAATAAAAATACCGACCTCATGAGGTCGGGAGGTCGGTATTTTTATTGTAATTCATTTTTTCCGGGAAAAATT
>NW_006239892.1:0-97 GCF_000226075.1 Solanum tuberosum
GATGCCGTAGAGGCTCCAACTCCAACTATAGAAATGGCGATAGTGAAAATCTCCGGTTTGAACAATTTTTAGCTAGACATAAAAAAATTAAGGACAA
>NW_006239892.1:5984-9118 GCF_000226075.1 Solanum tuberosum
GATGGATGAAGATCTTTTGAATGGTTGTTTAGTTTGCTATATAGAGCGTAGTATATTTAAAAATGTAAGTAATGATGCCATTATTGACCGTTTTCAAAATATGAAAACTCGTCGAGGACAATTGTAAGTGAATGATGTTTGTTGCTAATATATTACTATATAAAGATTGTTACTACCTACTTGCTCGTCAACTTGTTCTCACCGTAAAATTTATATAATTGAATTAATTGCCTATTTTGAAGATAATGGTGCCCCCATGTTCTTGAGATCCTGGATACGCCTCTGGCCCCCTATTGGTAAGAAGCTGATGTGTGACCATAAATTCTTCATTTTACCTTTCTGATACCAACACTTGTCTCATTTATTGGATTGTCTTCAGAAGTTGGAACACAAGGAACATTGAACAATACACCGATGCAGCAACCCCTAGTTATTTCCATCTCTGTAATTCTTGGAGTTATGGTTCTGTGTGGTATTATTTATATAATTTATCTGAAAAGATCGGCAAGAAGTAAAGGTAACAATGTAGAAATTTCATCTGCTTTTTCTCAACTACTCCAACTTTTGGATATCGTAATCACTTCAATTGTTTTGATTATAGAAGCCAGAGATATTGTTTTGGGAATGCCTATGGAGTACTTGCCTCATAGAGATAGTTTTGATGAAGATTTAATCACTGAAGATGATAAGAAACGGATTGATGTCCCGTTTTTCAGCTTGAATAGCATACTAGTTGCTACTGAAAACTTCTCAAATGCAAGTAAGCTCGGGAGAGGTGGATTTGGACCTGTTTATAAGGTTTTGCAACTTTATTTTTCTTTCCTTCTTCTGTTCTAAGTTGTTTTACCATTCAGATTTTTTTCTTTCGTTTTCATTATATAACAGTCCGGAGATATATTTATGCAGGGTAAGTTTCTCGGAGGTACAGATATGGCAGTTAAAAGGTTGTCAAGTAATTCTGGACAAGGTGTTGAAGAATTTAAAACTGAAGTAATGTTGATTGCCAAACTGCAGCACAGAAATTTAGTTAGGCTTCTAGGCTATTGTGTTGAGAGAAATGAAAAGATTTTGTTATATGAATATATGCCCAACAAAAGCTTGGATACGTTTCTATTCGGTTAGTATACTTCCCTCCCTACCATGAAACTCGTTGTAGTAATAGTTTTATGATTGATTCTCTCTGAAGTTATCTTACAAACCTTGAAATTAGATCATGCATTCTGTCGATTACTGGACTGGAGGATTCGTTTTGAAATTATATTGGGTATTGCTCGAGGGTTACTTTATCTTCACCAAGACTCAAGGCTAAGGATCATTCATAGAGATCTAAAGACGAGCAACATATTGTTAGATGAAGAAATGAATGCCAAAATATCAGATTTTGGCTTGGCAAGGATTGTTGAAGGCAAAAATACAGAAGCCAATACTAACAAAGTCGTTGGAACATAGTAAGTCTCTTAGTTCTGCTTCACCTTTGATTTGGTGGGAAGAAGATAGATATATACACACCTAATGTATTGGTTTACACAAACTAGATGCTAAAATAACCTATTCTGGAACACTAAAAACAGTGGCTATATGTCTCCGGAATATGCATTGGAGGGACTCTTTTCAATCAAGTCTGATGTATTTGCCTTCGGAGTAGTCCTACTCGAGATCGTAAGTGGGAGGAGAAACATGGAATTTTTCGAAGATGTAAACCTCATTGGTCATGTAAGTACCAAAATTTCCCTCATTAATATACATCTCATTCTACTTAAAGCTTTCATTGACTCAAAATTAGCATTTCACAGGTATGGAGACTGTGGATGAAAGACAGTGCATTAGACATGATGGATCAAACCATAGTTGAGTCGTGCGATGAAAGTGAAGTGCTAAAGTGCGTTAATGTGGCACTCCTATGTGTTCAAGAAGATCCAGCTGAGCGTCCTGTAATGTCAAATGTTGTTTTTATGCTTGGAGGTGAAAGCATAACACTACCAAGACCAAATCAACCAGCTTTTATAGCACGAAGAAATAGTGCTGGTGCAAGTACATCTTCTTCGTCTTCTAAGCTATACAACACTTCCAACAATGGGTTGACAATAACTCAACGAGTAGGCCGATGAAATCAATATACATATAAGTTAAATGCATAACGCACACAAGCCAATAATGTGCCGGTATATCTTTACTTCAATTTCAGTTTGAATTTCTGTTAAATTATTTTGGCACGCAAAATAACCGATTGTGTTGTAGTCTCGGATAGAATAATTAAAAAATTTATTATCAAGTAGAGTTATGTACAAGTTCTATAAAAACTTTGTTTGGATATAATGTCACAATTAATGTATTATGTATACATCCAGCAACCAACATTCTATATAAACGAACAACAACAACATATTCAATGTGATTCTATAAGTGGACCTGAAAAGAATGTAGTATACGCGGTATACGCAAATCGTATCCTTACCAAGCAAATAATGTAGAACCTATTTGATCATAGATTTCTCAAGTAAAATTTGGGGGAAATTTGGCAAATAGTGTTTGTCCATACAATTTGCCATTATTTGGCAAATATCCCGAATTCCCAAATACTAGTTTTTTTTTAGTATTTGGGCCAAATCTCATTTTTTGAGATCTTTTAAAAATTGAAATTTTACACCAAACTTTTATCTTTTACAAAAACACCATCTATAGTAATTGTTTGCGTTGTATTACATAATTTTTTACATGAATACCAAAGTAGTGATGAAATATTCAGTGAATATGAAAGTGATGATATGGTTGTTGATGAAAATGATAAACAATCGGTTCAGGGTAACAAAGTCATCTGCTTTGTCTACTTCACGATGTATGGAATGATGCTTGTTGCACTCACTCCAAACTACCACAGTGCTCTAGTGTCATGGACACTACCTGTTAATTGTTTCAACGAAGATCCAATTGACTTGTAATACAAACTTATGGTTAGTTTTGATAGTTTTTTTAAAACTTAGACCATCTCCAACCAACCTCTATTTTACTCTCCATACTCTATATTTGGAGAGTAAAATAGAGAATGGGCACTCCAATCTACCTCCAAATCACCCTCTATTCTTCAAATTTAGAGAGTCGAATAGTAGTTCTCCAAATTTGGAGAACTACTATTC
>NW_006239892.1:9474-43401 GCF_000226075.1 Solanum tuberosum
ATGGGTTATTATTTAGCTGATGGTATGTATCCTGAATGGTCTACAATTGTTCAAACTATTCGTGATCCTCATTCCCAACAAAAGAAATATTTCGCGATGAAGCAAGAATCGTGCCGAAAAGATGTTGAACGTGCATTCGGAGTTTTGCAATTATTGCAGGACCATTACGCTTTTGGAGAAACGAAATGGTACATGATATAATGACTACATGTATTATATTGCACAACATGACAATTGAGGATGAACGTGATCTCAATGCACCAATTTAAGATGCCGTAGAGGCTCCAACTCCAACTATAGAAATGGCGATAGTGAAAATCTCCGGTTTGAACAATTTTTAGCTAGACATAAAAAAATTAAGGACAAAAATGCTCATTTTGAACTCTGTAATGCATTAATAGAGCATTTATGGGAGCAATGTAATAATTTTGAAAATTGGCTGTTTATGTAATTGTATGTCACTTTTATTTGAATTTGTCCCCTAATTTATATATTATATTATATTTTCTTGCAATTTATGTTATTTAAAATTTAGAATAAAAATAATTTTATATCACATTAAAAATTATATAAAGTAATAATTTGGGGAAAAAGAAATAAATGATTTATATTATGAAATAAGAAAATAAGAATGAAATAGAAATAGTAATATAATATTGAGGAAAGAGAAAAAGATTCCTTTTTAGAGAGTAAAATAGAGAATTGGGTTGGAGTTGGTTGTCTGAAAAAATAGAGAACTCTATATCCGGAGAGTAAAATAGAGGATTGGGTTGGAGATGCCCTTATGGGTATAAATCATATTTTTCTAAAAAAGTGAAATATATTTCCCAAATACTATGGCCAAACACATGGTGAAATTTCATCCAAATTTTCACCCAAATAATATTTGCCAAGAATATTTGGAAATCTATGGCCAAACGTTAGCCAAATATGTAACATCTATTTAGTTTATTTGTTATTCTCCCATCCTACATTAGTTGTTAATTTTTTTCTTTACACTTTCGAAAAATCATAAATAAGAAAGAGTAATTTTACTAATTTATCTTCTTAATAATTTTTTCAAAAACTTCATGACCAATTTTATAATGAATTAATTTTAAAAGTAAAATAGAAAAAAATATAATTAATTCTATTTTGAATTTATAGATGGACAGAGAATTTAATAATATGACAATTAATAATTTATAATTTATAAGCAACACCGTAAGGCACAAGATTGAAGTGACAAGGGTCAAGAAGGGACAAAGTTGTAATTTTGTCGTCAGCAATGTTGGGATGTACAGAATATCCGTTTGGGCAAAACTCTGATGCTTGCTTGCCCAGATAAATGAAAATCTTAGCCCCAATACTTAGCTGAGATACCTTTCTCACTCTCTTCTAAGGATTTTATCTCTAACAAGCATCGCCAGGTGACCCATTTAGCTTCTAAAAGTTGTTTTTTTTGAAAATTTTAGTTACAAAAGTTGATTCTTTACCCTCTTAATTCTACAAGTTGGTTCAGTTTTTGGTGACCATTTTAGTTCCAGATGTTTCTTTTTTGGCAATATTTGGTGAAACTTTCTCTGTGTTTTTGGTTTTATGTACTATTTTCTGTTCTAGTTTGTTCTTTATGAACCCTTGGGGTTTAACTAAATATTATCAATAAGTGTTTTGCTGTTCTGGAGGAGTAGACTAACTGGGAGAGAAATTTATGTCTGTATTGAAAATGTCTTAAATTTTTGAGCATTTCGTAACATGAAATCCATTGTTGGCAAAATTTATATACTCCACTATTTTAGTGTTGCCATTTTTGGGTTTTGTTCTAAGTGAAACTATGCCATTGTTACCCCTATGGTAGTGTAACTGACCTTATCCTAGTTTCAGCAAGGTTGTTTAACCATCTCTTTGAAACACTGCTTATGCTATAATGCTGTAAAAACAACTCATGTTTCCGGTCTATTTGCACTAGGAAGGTTATTATGTCAAGATGCTTTGCTTGGTCCTAATTGCACATTCATGCTGCGGACTGACAAAGCTGTTATTAGTAAAATGATCAATTAGTAGTGGAAGTGTCATCATGACTTTGATAGAACAAATATTTGTGTTAGTTATCCTTTCAATTAAGCAACTTTACCTTATTGAGTAGTGATCCAGACTGATATTTCATCATCCCAAGTTTCCAGATGGCATTCGCTGTTTGCATCTTCTTACGATGCCTGCAATAGGCAAGGACTAGGATGGAGATGATCTCCCCTATGAAGAGATATGGTTATTGTTGCTTTGTTAAAATGTGTAGTGAACAAATCAACTAATTTGTTTGCTACTATCAATCTTACAATTATGTGTCCACATTTCCAGAACCATTTAAACCTTCAAATTTTGGGCATACTGGCAGGGAAGCCCTTTCAGATCTTCCACCTGCTTCCTACAATATTGTTCTCATGCCGGTTTGACACTTTGCCCATCTGTATTTTGATGCTTCATTCCTTCCAACAGTACTTACAATTTATCGTGGTGTATTCTGTTTCAGCTTTGATTCTGTGAAAAAACACCTTCCCTAAGGATGATCATACGTTCTTTGCCAAGCATATTTGCTTCGCCAAAAGTTTGTGTTCTCATAAATTTTTCACCTTTCCAAGTATTTTGATTCAGTGATAAGGATGCAGTGGGATGTGTGAACTTGGCGCACCTACCACTGGTTCGAAGCCTGGTATTTAAGTGGGAGAAAGGGTAGAGGGGTGGGCCCATACTCCCTCCAGTTTCAAATGCACAGTTAGGGTTTGGCCTAGCAAACTCACAGGAAATCTATCAATCATCAAAAAATAATTTTCTTCTTACACTTTGGGCAGTTCTTTCAAGAAGAATGTGGTAAAAGTGTATTAGCCATCATAACCTTACTTCTATTTTGTGATTGAAATCTATTTCCATAAACAGAAAGAGAAAGAGAAATTTAAAATCTAGCAACAGAATGATTTTTTACACTAAAAGGACACTTGCTGTTTATCTTTATTATTTTTTGGTTTTTCAGTTTCCTGACACTAGCTATTTTAGTGTTTTTTTGTATTGGTTTTCAGTTTTCTTGTTAGCTTTCCTATTTTGTATTTCCTAGATAGCATAGGAGTCTGCGTTCTGCTCTGATTCTTTTTTTCTTAGTTTTGCAGGTTTAAGAAAGTTTAGATTCATATCGAGGCGGCTATCATGGCACATTTACTTTCTACTACGTGTTCTTTAGATGTCTCTTCCAGCAACAAGCTGCATTTCAAGTCAATTAACCAATGCTCTACTCCTATTCCAACATCTTTTAATATGGGAATTTCTTTCTCACCCTTGAAAAAGCTAAGTTTGCAAAGCAAAAGGTCTGCAAAATATGTGGTCAGAGCTTCAGCTGTTTCCATGAGCCAAGAAGCCAGAACCCAGAATGACTCTGGTTCTCAACAGACCACTGATGGAGCCTCCACTAGGAAGAAGGTCATGGTCATTGGTGGGGATGGCTATTGTGGCTGGGCTACTGCTCTCCACCTATCCAACAAGGGATATGAAGTTGCCATTGTTGACAACCTTATCCGTCGCCTATTTGACGACCAGCTTGGTCTAGATTCTCTAACACCCATCTCATCAATCCATAACCGCATAAGGCGTTGGAAATCTCTCACAGGAAAAGACATTCAACTGTTTGTTGGTGATATATGTGAGTTTGAGTTCTTGGCAGAAGCCTTCAAATCCTTTGAACCTGATGCTGTAGTCCATTTTGGAGAGCAGAGGTCTGCCCCTTATTCTATGATTGATAGGTCAAGAGCTATTTATACCCAACATAATAATGTGATAGGGACACTTAATGTACTATTTGCCATAAAGGAGTTTAGGGAAGAGTGTCATTTGGTCAAACTCGGGACAATGGGGGAATATGGGACCCCTAACATAGATATTGAAGAAGGTTATATAACTATTACTCATAATGGAAGAACAGATACTCTTCCTTATCCCAAACAAGCAAGCTCTTTCTATCATTTGAGTAAAGTCCATGATTCCCACAACATAGCCTTTACTTGCAAGGCGTGGGGAATAAGAGCTACCGACCTGAATCAGGGAGTTGTATATGGGGTGAGGACTGATGAAACTGCAATGCATGAGGAGCTGGTTAACAGACTTGATTATGATGGAGTATTTGGAACTGCACTAAATCGGTTCTGTGTTCAGGCTGCTGTTGGACATCCACTTACGGTGTATGGTAAAGGAGGGCAGGTACGAATTTCCTCTTTTTCCATGTGGTACTGCATTTAATGAATAAACAACTAATTCTATTGAAGAAATCTTGAGCTCTATCCATAGATCCTCAAGTGAAACTTCTTTCCTAGCTTTTATAAAGTGCATAAGATATACATTGAATCCATCTCTGATGTTTTTGTTATTTGTTCTTTCGGACCAACATATCAAAAAAAAATTTGTTCTTGGACCATAAACAGGGTGAACTTCAATAATCAGTGACATGATCCATAACTGCCCTCATCAAAAGAGAGTTAAGATGCAACTCATTCTTCCATTGCCATGACTGTAACCATTCAATACGGAGATAGGGACCGGAAAAACCTTTTATTTTTATCAGGAAGGAACTGAGAAACCTTCTATATAGAAAATGCTAGAAACACTGGACTGTAGACTGTTCTGCATATATTCTCCCCAACTGCTGAATATAAGCTGATATTTCTTCCCTTTGTGTGTTTGTAATTCATTGCACCAGAAATTAGCAATACCCATGAAAAGTAAGTTTTAGTACAATTGGACATGGAAGGTATTGAGATTTGGATGATCTCACCTCATATAGTGCATCTAACACGATTATCCAAAAAGCAAAATCAGTGTTGAGAAGGGGGCCAGTACAGTCTTTAGAAAATAATAAAAGGTGAATTTGTGTGGCTTCCTTCCTTTGGATGGGGCTTGATTTTTGTTCACTCCCGCTTACTGTTTATATTAAGTTATGAGCATCCTGACCAACTACCCCCTGACAATAAGTCGTTTGCCATTTATAAGCATTCCTAGCTTTTCTAACGTGTGTTTTTTGTGTCGTACAGACCAGGGGATATTTGGATATTAGAGATACAGTTCAATGTGTTGAAATTGCAATTGCCAATCCAGCAAAACCAGGAGAGTTCCGGGTTTTCAACCAATTCACAGAGCAGTTTTCAGTAAATGAGCTTGCAGCCCTTGTCACCAAGGCAGGGGAAAAACTTGGACTTGAGGTGAAGGCCATATCAGTGCCCAATCCAAGAGTAGAAGCAGAGGAACACTACTACAATGCCAAACATACTAAACTTATTGAGCTGGGACTACAGCCTCACCTTCTTTCTGATTCTCTTCTAGACTCTCTATTGAACTTTGCTGTTCAATATAAGGATCGTGTCGACACAAAGCAGATAATGCCTAGTGTTTCCTGGAAAAAAATTGGCGCGAAGCCAAAGACTGTTGCAGCATAAATCACTTAGACAAGCTATAGAGACTTAAGACTGGGAGTTCTTGTATGTCATTTTAAATAGGAGTTATAGTACTTTTACAATGCCTTGCACAATTTTATGTTGTAACTTTGGGAAGTATTTGTTGTATTCGGAAGCTTGTGAAGGTTGTGGATGTAGATTTTGTTGGAGGAAATACTCGAGGTAGTCGTGACCTGTTTCAAGCCTGAAACTTATGTGATTTACTTATCAATTTAGTTTTGGCTACATAGACCTGTTCCCGGATATCCTCCTCATTTTGACGAAAAATTTTACCATGCACGGGGCACAAGTATGATGTGGCAGACAAAAGTTGTATGAGGCCCATTTATATTTTGCCAAGTGGATCCATTTCAGAAAAATGGCCAAACTCATCTTTCTCTCTCTACCTTTTAACGTTTTCTTTTTCTCTTTCTTACTTTTTTTCCTTTAGTTTCTTTTTTAACAGTTCTTCCAAATAGGGGTGTTCACGGGTTGGTTTGGATCGGTTATTGGTTAAAACCAAAACCAAACCAAACTTAATCGGTTTTTTAAATTATCAAAAACCAAACCAAACCAAATATAATAAACATTTATCGGTTTGGTGGTTATCGGTTTCGGTTTGGTTTGGTTTTGGTTATTCGGTCATTAACCATACACAAAAATAAAAGAAACAATTCATTCAAAAATGTGAAAAAAAGTGACAACAATCCATTCAAAACGAAAAATAGTTAAAATGACTTAAATTATTACTGAACTTTCGATCACTAAATTTACTATCAATAAAGCTTTAAAATTCACTATATTAGCCTAGAAGGAAGAGACAATCACATTTTCAGTCCCACAAGAATTGTCCTAGACACTCATATACATGAAATCAATAAGATAAATGTTTCATCTTAGGCATTTTTGTTTTCAATAAGTAAATTATAAAGAAATTTTAATGAAAATATTTATAAGATCTTTAAAATTGTTTATAAAAATAATCTATTAAGTATGTATATTAATAAAATATATGTATATAATTCATCGGTTTGGTTCGGTTATTTCTTCGGGTTTTTTTGAATAAAACCATAACCAAACCAAATACTATTGGTTTTCAAAAATCTAAAACCAAACCAAACCAAACCCAAATAAAATCGGTTTTATTTTATCGGTTTGGTTCGGTTTTTCGGTTTGGATCAGTTTAGCAAACCAACAATATTTTAGCCTTTAGTGAGACTCCTTAGCAACATTTTAACTATTTATTAAAAATGACAATATTTTAGTTTGTTAAAAGGATGAGTTATGTATTTATTTTATTTTGATTAATTTGAAAGAATATAAATACTTAATAATAAAATAGAGAAAAACATGAAACATAAAACATCAAAAAAGGAAAAAAAGATTTTAAAACTTATTCAGTTACGTTTTGAAAAGCGGGGATGTTGCCATTATTTCTGTGGAGCGTTTTTTTGCTCTTCCGTTCATAATAATTCCGAAATTTTTTTTGCAAAAGAACTTTTGTCTTCCTAATCATTCAATTGATAATATTCCTAGCTTCTTCGAATCGAATTCGGCATATTCTTAAAGCGGATGTTTTCGAATTTCACGACTAAAATTTTGTCAGTTCCATTAAATACAAGAAATTTCAACATCATGTATTTATTTTTTGTTGTTTATTTTGAATCGGTGAAATCTTTGTATGGTTTGAAATTTTTATTGAAATTTCGACGCCAGTTCCATTGAAATCAATAAAAAGCACATGAACACGCTGAGGAACAATCATATGTTTTGTATCCAATATATGATGCATAAGGCTTGAAAGTGCTTGATTCTTTTTTAGTTTCATAGTTGTTTATTTTTTATTTGAATGCATACAATCTTTTTTTGTATCCCATTATGTTTAATGTAAATATTAACAATATGAAATTGTATATAGTTTTAGTTTTGAAGCTGTTGTTAATGTATGCATACAACTTTATAAAGGTTAAAAATCATAAATAAATTAAGAATTGTATACTAACATTTGTTGCCTTTCTGTAAATTCTGGATACAATTAAATATTTGATTTAATTAAATATAGAACATGAGTGCGTGTTCTATATTTTCTTTTTAAGCTATTGATGTTTGAGCGCACATTACATTATGTAATTGATTATTGGATACATTTTTTTTGTTTTAGAATACTGCAAATATGTGATTATCAAATATATATTTGTTAATGTAGTTATGGGAAGCATTAGTTTTCTAGTCATGCATTCTGGGAGGTGGAACGAGGATAATTGCTACGTTGATTACACTATAGAAGCAATTGTGATAAAAGAATATGCGACATTTAGAGAATTATTAGATGTTGTTTCTAAGCAAATTTGTGTTGATTTGAGCTTTAACAGTGTGAAACTTAGGTATAAAATAGAGGGTAGTAATGCACCTTTGGAAATACACAACGACATGGGTGTGAGGGTGTATGTGTCTTTGAAGAAAGATAACAAGGAATTGACAAAGTATCCTCTATGTGTAATCCGTATTTGTGAATGATTGTGAATTGGCTTATAGAAATATTTTGGAAGATGGATTTGAAATGTGTGGAATAGATGGAGGAGATATAGTTGATACACAAGCATTAGTGCTTAGTGTGCCGAACAATAGCGATTACATGAATTGCGACATTATTACAAACACCAAACATAAGGTAGTATTGGAAGATCAAGTTTGTAAGGACAAGGGAACTTTAAAAGTTGTGATGACACAATACGCAATTGAGCATAGATTCCAAATTCTAATGTCCTCTGTTTGATGTTGGACCATATTGTTCTGACATGTACAAGCCAAGTAACTTGTTGGATACATACAACATTCCAATTACTCCCTTACCTGATCAAAACGAGTGGAACGTACCTAGGTATATTAAGAACGACATAGTGCGGCCTCCAAAGCATAAAAAGCTACCTGGAAGGCCATCCAAGAAGTATCGTGACAAGGCGTACATCGAGCTATATGGAAAGAAGAGCAAGAATTCTTGCAGTACTTGTGGGTTTAAGGGGCACAATAGGCGTTCGTGTAGGAATGGACCGCATATTGTTTAGTTAATGATGCTTCAATTTTATATCTTATTAGAGTGAAACTGTTTCCCAAATTCTAATGCCCTATGTTTTAAATATTTACTATCCTGGAATTCTTTGTATATATTTAATATCCATGTTATTAATTTATTTTATATTTGTTGTATTTAACGTGTATTTACTTTAAACTGTATGAGTCACAAAAAATATAAATACAAATTAGTAGTAAAATAAAATAATACTGAAAATACATTTTTGGTGAAAAACATAACAAATACAATAATTTGTATTCAAACTAAATTGTATTTATATTTCAATATCAAGTGTTGTTATATTATTATTATTTGACTTTAAAATTGTATTTACTATTTCTCTGAATAAGTTTATATTACAAAAATTCATGATGTATTTCAATATCAGTTAGTATACCAAACATCATGATGTATTTCAATATCATTTTTGTATTCCAATTAATTTATTTTATATTTGTTGTATTTAACGTGTATTTACTTTAAATTGTATGTGTAAAAATTGTATGAGTACAACAAAAAAATATAAATACAAATTAGCAGTAAAATAAAATAATACTGAAAATACATTTTTGGTGAAAAACATAACAAATACAATAATTTTGTATTCAAACTAAATTGTATTTATTTTTCAATATCAAGTGTTGTTATAATATTATTATTTGACTTTAAAATTGTACTCACTATTTCTTTGGATAAGCTTATATTACAAAAATTCATGATGTATATTTAAACAAAATCACATAAAAATTGAAAAATTCGAACCTACAAAATAAACATATATATGAATTTCTAGAATCTACAAAATCTGAAAAATTAAAATAAAATCACAAAAAAAATTGGAAAAAATGAAAATCATAAATATATGATGAATATTTAAACAAAATCACATAAAATGAAAATTCGACTGGAAATCCGTAAGGTATAGAATCGGTGCTTTAAACATTAAATCAAAAAAATCAAAATGGATGATGGAAATTACCTTGCCAACCGAGAAATCTGCTTGAATTAATAAAGAGATTTCGTTTAACAATAAAGAAAATTTCTTGATGAACAACAATTTAGCACCTTCAAGAAAGCTAAACTTGAAACGTGAAATGTGAGGAAGAAACGTGAATGGTGATGAAAAAAGGTTAATGGTATTAGTTTTTTTTTCTTCACTTTAAACGATTATTGGTATATAATTTGGTCCAATATAGGACTCTTTCCATAAATAAAATTAATTTAAAATACTAAAATCTGAATACATATTATTTTATAAAAAATTATCATTCTGCCATTTTAAATAAATATTTTAAAGTGTTGTTATTTTGACTAATTATATTAGGTATTATGACTTAATTGCTAATTTTTAAAAAGATTAAAACACAAAATATATTGAACAAGGGGCATAAAACCAAAAAAATGACAAAGGGGACTTAAAAATGTCCCTTTATTAGCTTGGCAAATGGGTCTCATCCATGTCCATTTATCAATCAAACAATGCCGCATACAAGTATGACATGGCGTGCCTCATACATAATAAATTTTTTCCATTTTGACAGATGAATTTTTGCTTGCATAGTGACTGAAGATAGGTTTCCTAAAAGGTCTAAATTTCAAGAGGACACTGTATAACATTAATGGTTTATTGGCTTGTTAAGTCATAATATTCAAGTAAAGAAGTTGAAGCATATGTAACTTTGCTGAAAATTATTTGAACTCTTGAGATAATTAGGACATCTCCTATGATGATGTCTTTGCTTGTATTGTTTGCTGGCAATAAAGCCAAAGCAAATGAACCTCAGCATAGTCTGTGCAGCTATGAGACTTAGAAACACCCCAGAAAATGAACCAAAAGCAATTTCAACATTTCACTACTTGTATAAATCAATGTTCATCATGTTTGATATAAAATTGTACAGAAGTTCAAAGAATGTTGAAAGATGGTTCTTCCCAGCAAAAATAGGGAAGAAAACAACCGCCATTACTACCATAATATCCTTTTCTTGTTTTCTTCCCCATCTTCTGCAGTACCTATAAATTTCATGTGATGCCCCGAGTTTTGGCATTTGGTCCTTCAAATACTTCATTTAATTAGCGGTGAGATTACAACAGTGGCTATGCTCATTTACAAAGTTACAAGCTGTTTTGGTGTCTGCTTCATGTTGTTGGTAAATAATTAACTTGTACACAACATAAGGATACTGGATCAAAATCGTGAACGTATATATCCACTTGTTCTTTTGCATGACTGAGATGGCATAGCCATGTAGTTTCCACCTAAACCTGCTTTCACAAAAGCCACCACAACTGAAGACAACTCATCTTGATGCAAAGTGAATTCATGATCAGCTCCTTCAATAATTTGTAATTTATGATTTGGCACATTCTTGGCATATTCCATAGCATCTTCAACTGGCACCATTTCGTCCATTGAACCATGGACTGTCAACACCCTATTATATTAACCCAGCAGGCTTAATACACAGTTGATGAACAAATAACCATTCACAATCAATAGTAGCCTCATACTGAGATGTGCACACAATGGGCACAGAAAACAAATTAGTGCCCAACTGTTGAAAAGGTTGTATTCATACAGTAGACATGATGTGAAAACTTAAGTAACTTCTAATCAAAATATCAATTCCTGACCTGCAGCTATTGGGGATACTTTGACATGATCCACGAGTATCAGTTGTTAGACGGTCCATCAAACTTTCGTCAGTGACACGATACTCGAACCTTCCTGCAAATAGCAAGAGATGACACTGTGTAGGATTAACAACTGAAGGCAATCTTAAAATCCATCAAGAAAGTAGGAATTTGGGTTACCATATCTTTTGTGGGTATGTCGAATTAGATTTTCTCATTGTTTTACTCCTACAGGTGTGTTATATGCAGTCGTGTGCTAGGATAATTTCGTTAAGGAGTATCAGAATAGAAAACAGAACTGATCACTCTCAGCCTAAGAATAGTGGAGGAAGCAACCACAAATTAGAGATTGCGTAGGATCAACAGCACAAGGTTTACCTAGAATTCATCTTCTTTATGCCTCTTTTGGTGCAGTGATGTACCCAGAATTTTGCACATGGATTCGCCCAGAGTCTAAGGCAGACCTGTGGCAAAACCCACTAGCATGGGAAGGTGCGAAATGGACAATACCAGACATGATAAAGGGGTTTTACTGTTGCTTTTTTTTCATTTCATAATAAAAGCTTCAAAATAAGCTCTTCCTTTTTTCCACCAAAACACACTCCTTTTTAAAGTTATTTTGTGGAGCCTAACAATAAATATGGATTACAACAAAAGATTTAAAGTGAATTACAAAGTTAAAATTCGAGTTAATTGAGAATGCATAAACTTCAATAAGACAATAACATACAAAAAAACAAGGAAGCAAGGAGTTGCTGCAAGAATGTGTATATTCCTTGGGAACGAAAGCTACAGATCATCAGGTATCATTTAAATATAGGATCAAATAATTATGTGCTAGAATGAAGCGACATATTCATGATAGGTGATGCAGAGCAATGTCTGAAACATATGTGTTGGGGCACAGGCTTGAAGTATAATAACCCTACGTTGAAGCAACTCACTCGGTGACTAGAGTGTGATTCTTCATTAAACTAAGGTGTTTGCCTCTACATACTTGCACATCTGTTAGATTTTTATATTGATATGCTCCCACCGTTTCAATTTATGTGTCTTACATTCTGCTTTAGTTTTGTTTAGAAAAGAATGCCACATTCCATATTTAGTAAGTCTTTAGTTCCAGACTTATAATCATCAGAACTTATCTATTTGAAGCATAGCATTATGTCATTCTCATCAACCACACTTGTGTTGTACCTCACATTTACAACCCATATCTTGCGGAGGCGTATACAAGATTTCGGCAAGATGCATCTTAAATATAAATCTGATCAAATTGACTTTTTGGTTCTTAATATGAACAATTAAATTTTTAAAATTATAGGTCCAAAATATATAATACTATTAGTTTTAAATTTTAAAACACACATTTCATTTAGTTATATAAATTTTTTACAGTGCTAAAATTTTAGGAATTTTTTATGTAACACACTTGAAAAATTGAAAGAAAAAAAAAAAAAAAGTTGAAACACCAAAAGTGTAATTGATAACCCCTTAGAGAGGGTGTTACTCAAAAAGACGAGATAGATAAAAGATTAAATTTTTTATTCTCACTTAGAGAGGTGCACCCAATCATCATCGTATTATTATATGATACTTTGAACGTGGGTTCACAAAGTTATATTTAAATATTTTTAAAAAAATATAACATTACTATATATGATCTAGAGCGAAATGATTTCCATCAGCTAAACCAGCCACACCAAGTCATCTAACCATGTCTACCTCCCTATGTGGTTTAATTTACTATCATCCACTGACACTACTAAAACATCGCTAAAAAAGACAGACCAAAAAGCTACAGACGACGTCACTCCAAAAAACGATGCCATTTGCGACGCTGTCCATTGTTTTTATTATTTTTTATTTATTTTTTACAAAAAGCGACGGACAGTGACTCTATGTCCGTCGATATTTTGGTGGATTTTTGCACCAAATATATACATAATTAATAATTATTTATTTAATATAAGTAGAGACGTCGTCCGTCGCTTTTAACTAAAAATAACTATTTTTAAAATTAATAAATAGCAATGTCGTCCGTTGTTTATAATTAAAAATAATTATTTTTAAAATTAATAAATAACCATGTCCGTCATTTTTAATTAATCGATTATTTTTATAAATAGCGACGGACGGCATCTCTTAGTCTGTCGCTTTTTGGTCAAATATTTTTAAAAAGCAACGGACAACGTCGCTTAATCTGTCACTTTTTGGTCAAACATTTGAAAAAAAAGCGCTTTTTTAAAAATATCTTTGGGACAGACGTGCAATTCCTCCATTTTTCTCAAGGGAAGAGAAGGAGGCGGGTGTTTTGATAGAGAACTGAAGTGGATTGGAGTTAAGGTTGGGGTAGGGGTGGGATGCCATATTGTTGGAGAATTGAAGTGGAGGGGGTAATTAAATTATTTATTTTTTTAAAAAAAAACTCTAATTTAAATTGTGCTCTTTATATGTTGCCTAAATTAAATTCATAATATGCAATTTTTTTCCTCATTAGTGAATTTCATGCTATGTATTTGAGTAAAAAATGAAAAAGAAAAGAAAAATTCTCTCAATACTATACAAATTAATGAAAAACACTAAAAAGAATTCTCCGATAATTAATATATGTTGTGAAAAAATTATAAAATTTGACTCTATTTCTTAAAGAAAAAAAAAGAAATTCAATTAAAAAGATATCAATTTAAGTTTTAATGTTAATTAATTATTTGTACTAATTAATTATAAAAATGTACAATTAAAAATGAACATGTATCCATATTAATCAGATTTTAATACCTCATTTTCGTTTATCACATGCCTCTAAGAGAGTGAACACACTATATGTGCTACCTCAGCACGGAAGGGTGCGTTTCTTACACTTTAAAATAATACAGGGGGTAATAGGACTTCTGTATAGTTAAGGTGTGTCGTTGAGATTTCGCGTATAGTTGAAGGGGGTACTTGTGCCTTATCCCTATAAATTAAGTTCAAAGTTCTAATTTAGTTCAAATATATTAAGGTCTATAAGATTTCAAGTACTTCAAAGTTCAAATTAATTAAGGTCAACAAGATTTCAAGTTCAAAGTTCTAATTAAATTCAAGTTCTTATAAATTCAAGTTATAATTAATTATAAATTCTAAGTAGTAAAGGAAAATGCATAAGTACCCCCCCAACCTATACCCGAAATCCCAGAGACACACATATACTATACTAAGGTCCTATTATCCCCGCGAACTTATTTTATAAATAATTTTCTACCCCTTTTCGGCCTACGTGGCACTATCCTTGAAAAAATTGTCAACACAAGCTGGGCCCAGAAGATAGTGCCACGTAGGCCGAAAAGGGGTAGAAAATTATTTATAAAATAAGTTCGGGGGAGGGGGGTAATAAGACCTTAGTATAGTATAAGTGTGTCTCTGAGATTTCGGACATAGGTTGGAGGGTACTTGTGCATTTTCCCTATCTAATTTCTCTAACTTCAAAATCACTTCATCAACTCCAACTCAATAATATATTCATGACATTCAAGTATATTCAATAGTTCAACTTTTCAAACATCTTATATTCAAAACACTTCAATAACAACTCAAAACACTTCAATTTTTAACTTCAAAACACTTCAATATCAACTCAAAAAATACCCAATTCACAATCCAATTCAAAAATCCCCAATAAAACTAAAGCCCTAAAATCAAAATTAGAAATCCATTCACTAACTAACAATCAAATATACACACTAATAATCAAATAACACAAATTCAACAAACTAAATACAATAAACTAACTAACAAATCAAATATTACTCAAATTGAAAAAAACTAAAATTAAAACCCTAACCTTAAGGAGAGAGAGATTGTGGGAGGCAGGGACGGCGCGGTGGGGCGGGGACGGCAGGATGGTAGCAGGGTGGGGTTTTTAGAGACAACGAAGAGAGAGAAAGAGGGATTGAGAAAAATGGAGAAATTGTCGTTTGTCCGAAAGATATTTTTAAAAAAGCGACGGACAACGTCACTTTGTCCTTCGCTTTTTTAAAAATGTTTGACCAACATTTTGACCAAAAAGCAACGAACTAAGCGACGCTATATGTCGCTTTTTAAAATATTTGACCAAAAAGTGACAAACTTAGAGATACCGTCCATCACTATTTTTAAAAAATAATTGATAAATTAAAATTAATTAAAAAAAATGGATAGCGTGGTTATTTATTAATTTAAAAATATTTTTTTTAATTAAAAGTGACGGACGACGTCACTACGTATATTAAATATATTATTATTAATTATATGCATATTTGACGCAAAAATCCGTCAAAAAAAAGCAACGGACATAGAGTCACTGTCCATTGCATTTTGTAAAAAAAAAAAAAATAATAATAAAAACGACGGACAGTGTCACAAATGACGTCATTTTTTGGAGCGATGTCGTCTGTTGTTTTTTAGCAGTTTTTTCATAGTGATAGAAATGTGAAACATCCAATGACCCAGACCAAAGACATTCACCAGAAAATGGGACAGAAATATGTCGATTATGAAGCACAAAAGGAAAAAAGGTACCTTTTCTATTTCTAACATCAATAAAACCATTATGCTTTATCTTTTCTTTGAAGTCTCTGCCCAACCGACCCTCTATCCCTCTCTCAAGATTGAAGCGCCCAGAAATATTGATGACAGTGTGTACATCCTTGTAGTTTGAAGCATACAAGAGCACAGCATTTCCTCCTGTAGGTAAATCACAAAAAAAATACACTTTCAGCAGAGACTTTAGAGGTGATACGATTCGCAGATAAATAAGCTGGACATAGTTACTAAAACTTAATTGAGCTGCAGTATGTGTTGATTATGTGAAGAGTGGATACAACGCAAACTATAGCACAAGAAGATACTATCTTTCCTTGTTAATTTGATGGTGTCCAGACTCCTGTGAGATCAATGCATCACTATCATGACAACTCAAAGTATTTGTGCAACTCTTACCGATAAGAAATTAAGTAGAATATATCATCATAAACAACGGTTAGCAAGACCATATAATGTTGGGGTAAAACATGAAGGTTGTCAACATTTACTGTTATTTTTTAAAGTTAAATCTAAAACGAACATAGAAGTAAACTCAAAGTTTCTAAATTAGCAATCATAATTTGATTATAACAGAGAACTGTTTACTTAAAAAGAAAACCCTTCTTCAATGTTTAAAAAAAGCTAACCTATGCCCGAAATCTCAAAGAAACACTTAGGTCCTATTAGCCCCCGAACTTATTTTATAAATAATTTTCTACCCCTTTTCGGCCTACGTGGCACTATCTTCTGGGCCCAACGCGTGTTGACAATTTTTTCAAGCTATTTGGTTGATAGTGCCACGTAGGCCGAAAAGGGGTAGAAAATTATTTATAAAATAAGTTCGGGGGCTAATAGGACCTAAGTGTTTCTTTGAGATTTCGGGCATAGGTTAGCTTTTTTTAAACATTGAAGAAGGGTTTTCTTTTTAAGTAAACAGTTCTCTGTTATAATCAAATTATGATTGCTAATTTAGAAACTTTGAGTTTACTTCTATGTTCGTTTTAGATTTAACTTTAAAAAATAACAGTAAATGTTGACAACCTTCATGTTTTACCCCAACATTATATGGTCTTGCTAACCGTTGTTTATGATGATATATTCTACTTAATTTCTTATCGGTAAGAGTTGCACAAATACTTTGAGTTGTCATGATAGTGATGCATTGATCTCACAGGAGTCTGGACACCATCAAATTAACAAGGAAAGATAGTATCTTCTTGTGCTATAGTTTGCGTTGTATCCACTCTTCACATAATCAACACATACTGCAGCTCAATTAAGTTTTAGTAACTATGTCCAGCTTATTTATCTGCGAATCGTATCACCTCTAAAGTCTCTGCTGAAAGTGTATTTTTTTTGTGATTTACCTACAGGAGGAAATGCTGTGCTCTTGTATGCTTCAAACTACAAGGATGTACACACTGTCATCAATATTTCTGGGCGCTTCAATCTTGAGAGAGGGATAGAGGGTCGGTTGGGCAGAGACTTCAAAGAAAAGATAAAGCATAATGGTTTTATTGATGTTAGAAATAGAAAAGGTACCTTTTTTCCTTTTGTGCTTCATAATCGACATATTTCTGTCCCATTTTCTGGTGAATGTCTTTGGTCTGGGTCATTGGATGTTTCACATTTCTATCACTATGAAAAAACTGCTAAAAAACAACAGACGACATCGCTCCAAAAAATGACGTCATTTGTGACACTGTCCGTCGTTTTTATTATTATTTTTTTTTTTTTTACAAAATGCAATGGACAGTGACTCTATGTCCTGAGTTTGAAGACACAAAATTTTCAAATCACACCTATGCTTGCAAAACAGCAAAAGGTACTGTTAATGATCCCTCAAGTACTGAACCATTACAAGAACCCCCAACAATTTATTGGGGGTCACATAGACATAAAACACACCCAAAAATGGAAGATAAAAATCAAGAATCTATTGACATATTTACGAATCCCGATCCTGGAAAATATTGATGACCTAATGAGAAAAACTAACCAACTAACAAAGAAAGGGTATTCATTTAGTCCTCATGCACTGCAAAATAACTTAACACCTTCTCTCCCTAAACCAGAAAAAATGGCAGTAGATTTAACATAAATCGCTAGGACAAAATGTAAAATCCCCACGTGAAAGCATCAAGTATGATAAGCAGTAATGACAAGAAAGCTTCTATCTCTCAATGACTCAAATCAAGCAGCAGCAAAAAATAGCATTGCTACTAGTCCAGGAAACATCTGTTAGTTAGACTGCATGTGCTGTTCCAGTATGGTGGTACTGTAATCCTCCAAACACCACCATTCACACCCCTAACAAGAGAACTAGGAACGGGGGAAGGAAAAGAGAAACACGGTGTAGCTTCCCAAGATCAGATATAAGTTGGCTTTCAAAGGCTATACCTTTGCTATGACCAACTATTGCTGCTATGAAACACTTCTCCTTATGGAAGTGCTCGACTATGGCACGAAGATCATCAGCTTCTCTGCGGTAGTTACCATACTGAAAGGAACCTTCGCTTTCACTGACACCAAAAATAAAGTGAGTTTTCAGTAGTTCGTTTCAATTATTTTTTACTGTGTTCATAATATTTAGAAATTAGAAATTTATCATCTCTATATAGAGAATATAATGCTATGCATAATGTAAGTCAAGTTTAATCCTGAGAATACTTGAAGAGAAGATCCATCTGACAGCACCCTATCTGTAAGATTCCAATTTAACAAGCTGGAAGCAGCAAATTGTCCATTAAAGTCAAAAGAATCAACTACAGCTACTTCAAGACCAATATAGTGTATATGAAACAACACTATATAAGACAAGTATGAGAGGAGCTCCTAATACTTGCAAGTGAAAAGGGGAAAAAAAAGAGAACAAAACAAAGTATCGAAGTTAAATAAATGTATTTTTGGTCCATATGCATATGCAGCAGCAATCCACATGCATATATATTTAGTTCTCCCAATAACCTAAAGAATTTGCACGTTTATAAGAACAGGTACTCCTAGTAGATTTTCCTCACCTTTCCAAAAAGGAGAGAATCCAATAACCATTTCTACATTGAGTAAATCTAAGTTGACAGATCAAGAGTAAGAGAAGAACAAAGTTCACTGGGAGCAGCACTCCCTTTCCATTTATTTGCTAACCTAGAGGTTTCTGTATTGGCTTTTGTGCTTGAACATACCCATTTCCTGCAAAGTCAAAGCGGAAGGCATTGATTCCTTCTTTCTCAAAAGCAGCAGCAAGATTCACCATGGGGATCCGATCCTGAATTTAAAGCAAAATTAATAAAGAAGATTATTATTAGTCAATCACAATCAATGTCCAAAAATTGTACGATAAGATGAGAAAAAGCAGTTGAACAGCCAAAGAGTTGGATGTTGCTGGACTGAATCACATAATAAAGTAGAAAGGAAAATATTCAGTCCATTTAGGCCTTTGCCCCATATGTCCAGTCTCAAGAAGAATCCCTAAATGAATTTTTATCTAAGTAAATAAGCAATAATAATATCTTTTTAGATAGAAAGGAAGCATGTCAGTAAACTAGATTCAACAATAGTAAAACATAATGCAGCAGTCAATAAGAGTAGTGGCATATACAAGGACAAGTAGATGCACTGATACACCACATATTTCTCAGGGTGCAATTCATTTGCTCTTCAAGGATGGAAGTTATGATGAGAGTACTCAGACATTTAAAACAGCCATTTAATTTTTATTAAAAGATTACAGGTAGTGCGAAAAAGTAAAAAACCTTCCTTGGTTTTTTCTTGGGGTATGGTAGTTGGGTTGGGGGGAGGGGAGGATAGATATAGAAGCAAGAGAATGTTTCTCTCAGCACAATCACTACACTCAGTTGTAGAAAAAAGAAGTTCCTAAAAGAATTTAATACCAAATTCAAGCTAAGCTTGAATGTTGCTGCATAGCAAAAGCAATAAACCATATTTTATATAAGAATATCTAATTCTCATAAAGAAAAATATATATCAACCCAGAACAGTATGCAGCAAAAATCAGATAAATGATTATATGAATAAGCCACATAAGTAATTCTTACGTGTTCAAATTATTGTGACAAACCTTCGATGATTTGAAACCATGGCAGATAATTACAAGCTCCAGGGAATTTGTTTCATGTAGCACGCCCACCAGTTTCTCACCATGACTGTTATGTACTGTCACACGCTTATGCCGAGTCTCTATGGAAGAAAAAGAAAAAAAGTAAGGGTGATAAAAACAAAAGATTGGCATCACTCCAACATAGTCAATGGGACATAGATAATTGCAAGCATAGCTAAACTACAGCATCCGTGATTCTCATTCATTAACCACTATTAAAACTCCTGCACAAATCACAACACTACAGCATCATAGAAAATTGAAAGGTCATCAAAACTACAGCATCATTGATTGACATCCATTAACTGCTATTGAACTCCTGTACAAGACTTTAATATTATTTTTTCTTTTTCAAAAAGGTCTACAGTTAGATCATTAACACGTTATGCCTAAAGATGGTCTAAGATGAAACTTAAATACATTATCAAATAGCAAAAGACTTCCTTTTTATTGCCTTGTCTCGCATATAGTGCTGATATTTTCTTCCTTATGACTAAAAATGATTGGAACCTACATTAATCAGAACTATCAAGTCACAATGGCCTATCCAATTACCATAAGGTCATCTAAACATAAGTGGAGAGAAATTTCTTTAGGCATTTCATATTTGATACAACAGTTGTCCGTGTAAAAAGGGCCACCTAGATATTTCTTTTATTGGGTTGTATGACAACTATACAATGCGAAATTTCAGCCAATAATACAATAAATATAAATTCTTTTTTTTTTTGAAGAATCAAAACCATGATTATGGGCGGCTTATATAGCATTGGGTTCTCCCACCTTAATAGCTAGCTTTTGCGGTGTTTGAATTGAGGCATAGTACTATCAGTTGTTAAACCATCAATAGAAATCAAATTGGGTGGGGTGCTACAATTCTCACCATACAATACTAAAACTTGATAGTGGGAACTGAACCGAGTGCTTTACATATATATATATAAAACGGAGCAAATACAACAATGGAAAAAACCCAAAATTCTATCCTCGGAAAATCCAATTTAAAGACGATCAAATTCAGTAAAATATTAGAAACCCCAGAAAAATCACAAAACACGAACTCTTTTTGAATCTTGATGATCTGAAAGATTCAATTTATGTTCCTTTGTATAGTGAAGTGTTTACCTTGCAGATTGGGGATTGAAGGGGACGGAGCCATCTGAACAAAGCTTTTGGTCTCTCCAAGTTTCCTCTAAGGAAGAGATTACATTATGATTTATGCTTGTAAGACAGATATATAAATAATAATGTTTCACAAAATGATCCTTCAAAAAATCTATTACAAAATAAATTATTTTTTATTTATTAAGAATTTTTTACGAACAAACTTAATTATATGAAATAAATATTATGATATTAGATTAATTTGATCCTAAATACAACAAGTGGAAATAAGAGGTCGTACAGATCAGTTATATATCCTCTCTTTATATATGATATGATCTTCAACATAGTTTATAAAAAGAAATCGTGATTAGTCATATACTCAACATTTATAACCTACAATTTCCCTTTCATTGAGAATTTATGTTGCTATTGGATATAAAAAGTTACATGAATTCGAAATAAAACTTCTTAATTTCTCACTTTTGATAACATTCTCAAAAAGGTTTACATCCCCTTCACTAAATTTGGAAGACCCTTAACCTATATCTCATTAGTAATTAGATCTACTACTTATATATAAGTGTGGTTAACCACACAGGTGAAGGTCAACATGCTTGCTTCACCTGTGTGGTTCCACACTTACATATACATTTGCAAAAAAAAATTCTTCGTTTTAATTTGTTTGTCTTATTTTATTTATTTTTATATATTTAAAAAGTACGAAAAAATATTATAAATCATGATAATTGACAACATAAAATATATTTTTTAAAAACATATAAAAAATTGATTGCTGATAAAAAAATTTCGATTGATTCAGAAAATTAATCTATTTGTGTCACATAAAATGGGACAAAAGATGTAACATGTATTATTTAATTTGGAAACTACATAAAAAGTATTGTAAATCTCAAATCTCAATTATTAACAACATAATGGCTCTTGAAATTCTATTTACTTAACATGTGTGGTTCCACACTTACATACACATTTGCAAAAAAAAATTCTTCATTTTAATTTGTTTGTCTTATTTTTAATTTTTTTATATATTTAAAAAATACGAAAAAATACTATAAATTATGATAATTGACTCCTTAAAATATTTTTAAACAAACATATATAAAATACATCAAAATTTGATAACTCTCTAAATTCTATCGATGCCACAGAAATTGGGATAGAAGGAGTAACATATATTATCTAAAAATTATATTAAAAGTGCTATAAATTATAATAATTAATAACTTAAAATATTTACAAATCATAAAAAAAATTAATTGACTTTCAAAATTTTATTTATATCACATAAATTGAGACATAATAAATACTCCCTCTGTCCAACAATAGTTGTCCACTATTTACAAATCATAGAAAGAAAAAAAAATGGCCAAAATCATCCCTAAACTATACCAACTTAAACTACATCCTTAAATTATCATTCTTAACAGAAAACATCCCAAGTATTTAAAACTTAACCACTTTCATCCTTTTGTTAAATTTTTTGTCAAATAATTAATGGATTTTACACAAAAATATGTGAAAGTCACACTGCTCTCAGTAAAACTTTTCCCACATAATTTCATTATCCACTGGAAATAGCTCCCCCGAAAAAAAATAATTCTTGAGACCATTATTTGCTGAAAAGAAATTAAGTTAGGATACTGTTGCATAGAGACATGATCTACTCTTCTTCTCCTTTACCAACTTAACAAAACTGGAGCTTAATTTCACATCATCTTCACCTTTTGTAAAGTCAAAATGTAATTAGATCAACAATTTTTTAGGGCAATTTGATATTTGAAGTGATCAAGATTTTGAATTTCATATATGACACTCGAGTATTGTTCCCCATTATTAAAAGTAAAAGTCTCAAGTCGCAACCATTTCTTGCAAATTCAATGTGAAAAAAATATTTTAACTGGTATTTTTTTAATATCAAATCAAATGAAAAATAAATTAAAACAAAATTGCTAATAAAAGGATCTGCATAATGCCAAGTGTTGTTGCCAAAAAAGAATTCACAATAATATTTTAGATGTATCTCGGAATGAAGAGATTTTTTTAATCTTTGGTGATTTAGGAAGTTTTGCTTAGAGTAGTATGAATTACACATATTTTGTATGAATTCTGTTAATCTTTTGTCAAATTTTAATAGAAGGATGAAAGTTGTTAAGTTTAAAATACTTGAAGGATGTTTTTTGTTAAGAAGAATAATATAAGGATGTAATTTAAGTTAGGGGTGTAGTTTAAGGATGTTTTTGGCCAAAAACTCTGACTTGACACATTCCTTAAGAAACAATAAATAATCTTTTGACTTTATTAAATTTAATACTTTGAGTGTGTTAGATGATAAATAGTATTTACTAGTAAAGGTAAAATAGACACAAAAGATAAATTATCTCTTGATTTTCTAAATTTGACAAATATTATTGGACAACTATTATTTTAGTATAATAGACAACTATTATTGGACAAAAAAAGTAACATATATTGGTCCCGTGCTGACATGGGCTCCATTATCTAATATTACTAATAATGGAAAATGGGTTCAATATAATGAATAATATTGAAATTACAGAAGGGTTCACATGGTGATTAGTTGGAATTAATGTGAAAAATTATCTAACAAAATCATTAAATTTTATTTTGTATCACTAAAATTACCCAATTTTTTTTATTTTCTAAAATCATCATTAAACTATATTTGTTGCTAAAATAAATCTGATATGACAAAATAAAATAAAAAATTATGTCAAATTATGCCCACAAATAAATAAAATTATAAAATATATTTAGTAATATGCCCACCCATCCACACGCAAATTGACTCCCTCTAAAAGACTAAAACCCTATTTCTCCTGCTAAATCTTTCGCTTCTTCTACTTCTTTCTTTATTTCTTCCAAGTGCTGAATTTTTTTTTAAAAGGTCATTGATGTTGAAATTCTTCATAAACAATGGATTCCTTCATTTCTTTGTAATTTTTTTGTGGTTATGCCAGACATCTATTATGACACAATCTATTGTTGTCTTCTTTTTTCGTTGGCTAACAATTAATGGTGCTCATAACAACCTAGTATGTAATATACATTTTAGAAATAGTCTAATCTTACTTGTGTTTTATTGATGTTGCATGGTTATGTCACATGGTGCACACTAGAGGCAGTTATCATCAGTGCCATTGAAATTAACAGTCATTTCTCTTTAATTTTATTTCCAAAACTGAACTTTTAAATTTTATTTATTTGTGGGGTGTATGATTACATGGTCTAAAAATAATTTTATTTGTCATGTCAAATTAATTTTAATGATAAATGTATTTTAATGATTTTAGAAGATAAAAGTGTTTAGTGATTTTAATGATACAAAAAAAAGTTTAATAACTTTATTAGATAATTTCTCATAGTTTAGTGACCTTTTAAGATATTAAGAGCATGTTTGACATTGTTGTTGGGAGGCCAAAAGTGTTTTCTTTTTTAAAATAAAGTGTTTGACAAATCCTTAAAACTGCTTTTTAATGAAAGCAGAAGCAGTTTTTCTGGTGTTGGAAAGAAGCTAAAAATTTATGTTTCTTAAAAAAAGCAGAAGCAGAAGATTATTTTTTGATGACTAAAATATCCTTCCATATATACATATTTATGAATATATTTCTTATTAATTACTTAGCATTTCTTTTAAGTTTAGTTAAGTTTCATTCAAGAATTTTACTTTTATTTTTATATAATAAGTTTTTTATTTTATTTTACGTTTATACATTATTATTTTATATTTCATATTTTATATATTATTTTATAGAACTAGAAATAAAGGTAACAACAATATTTTTATGGGATTAAAAAAAAGAAAATTTATGTACAATGATTTTTAAGAAAAAAATATTAATTTTCGTATGTAGTGATTTAATTTGTGGAATCATTTTTAAATTTATCTTGCTTGATATTTTAAATTATATTTAAATCATCATGTTAATATTATATTAATATTTAGTTTATTTTTTTCTATGTATAATATTGATTGAAAATTTGAATATGTACATTTTCATTTAATTAAAATAAAATTTTAATTTAAACTTTTGTAATAGATATTTAAAATAGTTTTTCTCTATAAAACAATCTTAATATTAAAAGTACGTTGATACTTGAAAAAAATTACCTAACTACACAATCTTTCTTTCCATATTCTATAAAATTCCCTACCATTTTAAAATATTACAAAAATCCCTATTTTTCTCTCCTTTTCTCCTTTTCTAGATACATAACTCACATCCCTCTAACCCAGCAATTTTTGTTCCTATTTTCACGACTGGAATCACTCCCAAAGATCAGTAGTTACCTTCATCATTCTATTTTTGAATTTCAAATCTATTCTTTCTCCAGTTCATCGATTTGAAGTTCTTAAAGAGGTAGAACTATTTCTTCATCAAATTTCTTTCTTTCCAGTTCTTGAATTATCGTTTTTTTTTATAAAAAAATCTTTTTAGCTTTTTCATCCACAATTTTTTAATACATATAGATATTGATGATGAAAACTTTCCTGAAAAAAAAGATATAAACAATGAAACAATGTATCTACGGTGTTTATCCTACTCAATATAAATGTACTTGATACATACTACTTAATGTATCATTTATATGTATCAAGTTCTACAATGTATCTTTAATCCTATTCAAATTTAAAAGGCTATATAGACAGTACCAAATCAGTTGTGTGTTATGTATCTACGATTTTTAGTGTTTGTTCAATCTTATCCAACTTAGAAGGCTATGTATATGTATATATTATCCAAAAATAATCTTGATACATTAATTATAATGTTCTATAATTAGAGCAGTATGTATCAGTTCCAATAATAGGTATATGATACATAACAGTGACAATGTTAACTACTTTATTATGTATCAAATTATGGTAATTATGTAACAACAAACTAACACATAGCAGCACAATTTTGTAACCATCTTATAACATATATCGATACATTACAATAACCAATGATACAATTATTCACAAAAAATCAACTACACAACATTTTGAGATCACAAATAAAAAAATCGACTACACAACATCTCTCCAGCCTTTTTGTGTGTTGTATCAATGTTTACTAGATACATTGTAAATTTTCGCTCATATTTCTTCACCTCCAAGTACATACTAACGAAGATATTCATGATGTATCTTCTCAAAAAAATTGACAATTTTGAATCAAAATTGAAAGGATCTTTGATAAACTGGGAGAAGAATTTGTAATCTCAATTTTTTTTGATAATTTTGAATCAAAATTGAAAGGATCTTCGATGAACTGAGAGAAGAATTTTGAATCTCAATTTTTTTGTGACAATTCTGAATAAAAATCGAGAGGATCTTCAAACAATTGTATAGGGATAAAGCAACACTCCTCTCTGTATTGTCTCAAATCTCCAAATTTTTCTCAACTCATCAATCTCCAAGCTGCAATGGCTGATTTAACTCACCTCACTTCTCATATTCTTGAATGTCTCAACAAAATAGAGATATTCATGATGTATCAACTCAATTTTCAATGATTTTGAATCGAAATTGAAAAGATTTTTGAAAATTTTGGAGAAGAAATTTGAAATTTGAATTTTTTGATGTTGTTATGCTTTGGGAGAGATTGACAACGTAATTGCATGATTTATGAATTTGATATTTAATTTACGTTCTGTTCCTTTTTAAGCGCAATAGAAAAGATTTTGTTTCCTTTTTTAGCGCTACCGAAGAATTCTTCTTGTATCGAATTAATGTATCCGGATGGTGAATTAATGTATTCGGATGGTGACTTATGTATTCAGAAGGTACAAATTTTAAGGGATTATTGTAATTAGAAAAAGAGTAGGGATAGAATGTAATTTACTCTTTACACTATGTGATTTATGTAAGTTCTACATGATACTTGCCCTTTTTTGTAATTTGACTCTCAAAAACACTTTTTTTTAAAAAAAAATTGTCAAACACAATTTGTTTATCAAAAACACTTTTCAAATGAATTAGCCAAACACAAATTTTTATTTTTATTTTTATTTTCAAAAGCACTATTCTGAAAAACTATTTTAACAAAGTACTTTTAAAGAAAAGCAGTTTTTAGCAGTAGTATCAAACAGACACCAACTCTGACTAATAGCCATAGAATCTCATGACTAGTACGAAATTCAATGAAATGCTCGTTACTTTCACACACAAAATGAAATTTTAATATTTTTTGTTCATATGTAATATATGGATCAACTATAAGTATGGATCTTCAAATTAAATAGGACCCTTAATTTGGCTTCAAATTATAACTCCGGCCTTTATTTTTGAGAGTGCATATATAGACACTTTAACTATCAAATACTTGAATAAAAAAAACTCTCGAATCTTGAAGTCAAAACGTGTGATATGCAGTCGCTCCAACGTGGATTAGTGAGCCACTGAATGGTTGCCAGCTAATTTAAAATTTTGCACGTAAATTTTAGAATTAAAATAACAAAACTAAATTAATATACAAGAGTGTAGAGTGAAATACTTCATAATTTTACTCGGTTCTCTCTCGAAGTTAAAATCGCGAACTCTAGCCCTAATTTCTTCATGAATCAAAGGAATATTATTATTATTTAAAACTTGTGGTAAAAGTTTGTTTACTTGTATGTTTACATATTCTTCTTTCTCAATTTAGTCTAAATATATTTAATTTTACCCTTTTGAAAATTTATTTTTGATAGAAGGTATATTTTTTTGTCACTATGACTGTAAATTCGCTCCCTTTTACAGTTTTGGTCATATGTGTTATCTTATAGCTATTTTTCATCATGAATGTCGCTTTTATAAAGATCAATAAATGTCGAATTAATAATGTATTTAATATAGACAAAGATCATTTCTCTTTGACCAAACTGAAATCTTATGCAAACGACATTAGGTATGATAAAGTTGAAGCCTTTTATACTGAAAAATCTATTACCCATAGTTTTTTCAAGTTAGAAAGTAACAACCAATTGTACAATTTTGTTAAAGATTTGTGGAGTGGGTCATCTTTTAAGTTGAATATGAAACATGTGATTGTTAAAGAACGGGTGTCTATTGCTTTGCCATTATTTTCTAATGAAGAATAGGACGATTATTCTAGATTTCACATCTTGAAGATGGTATAAATAAGGTAGCTAGAGTTGAAAAACTATTTAAGAAAAAAATTGTGATTTTTTCCACTTTGAAGAGGAAGACTTAGATGATGTTTCGGATCAGGATGACAGTGAAGGTGATAAAGAATTGAGAGCTTTTAGAGAAAATCTTAAACAAGAAAAAATAATGAAGCTACAAAGCGAAAAAAGAGAATTACAAAAACTTTCAAGGATCAAGAGGTTGAGTTTGGAAGAGCTACATAGATAATGAACTTGAGAATGTTTTCACCAACAAGGCAGACAAATATAATGGTATGTTGGGAGATGATGAAGATTTTATTGGTTCATCAAATGAACCAAGTGAAGATAGTGATGCAGAGTAAGATGTTTTAGTAAAATTAGATGTTGATTTACCTTCAAGAATAAAAAATAGTAAACTGAGGTATGATTATTCTTCTTTCATTTCTTTCTTTGAATTGGATATGCTATTTAAGAGTGCAACTCAGTTTAAAAAAAGTTGTTGTTGATTATATTGTTTAACATAAGGTTCAATTAAAGCTTAAACTCAATGAACCTCATAAAGTTAGGTAAGAAGTGAAGAAAAGTGTAAATGAAATATTTTTTATAAGGTTGAATAAAATAGGGAAAAAAATTATGAAAAAATACTATTCTGCTCATAAATTTATGACAAAGAACATAAACAAGTTGTGCTTAGCCAAATATGTGAAAATGTAGATGAGAGACAAAATAATATCTCAATCTGACATTGAAGTTCATAAGCTTCAAAAGACAATAAGAAAAGACTGAAGATTAAAAATGAAAAGATCAATATGTTACACGCTAAAAATGAATGTTATTATCAAGTTCATGAGTGATTAGAAGCTTGAGTTTTCGAAATTATCAGATTATACTGATATGATTAAGAATACAAATTCTAAGACTTTTTGTTGGGTGAAAACTGACGATGAGATAGACTCTGACAAACACTTGTTCAAATATTTCTATGTATACTTTGTTGCATTGAAGAAAAAATGGCGAGAAGGTTGTAGAAATATTGTAAGAGTAGATGGATGTTTTTTGAAGGGTGCTTATAGAGGAGAATTATTAGGGGATTCTTAAAAAAATGAAAACCAACTGATATATCTAATATCTTGGACAATGGTTGACAAAGAAACTAAACAATCTTGGAGTTGGTGTTTAAGCTAACTCATTCAAGATTTACAACTTTGTGATGAAAATGACATAACAATCATCGTTGACATGCAAAAAGTACTTATTTTAATTTTCTTTAAATTTTTCTGTCAGTTTATTTTCTGCTTACGTTGAACATGTAAGATAACAATTTAGTCTTTAAAATAATATGTAAGACAGTAACTTGAACATGATCTTTCTTACGAGTTTATGTACTGTTGAAGTTGAACTCATGTGTTCAACATCTTATGTTGTTTCAGTATGATTCATACTTGTGGTCAGAATCTGATTTCATGGCTATGAAATTTTTTCTTGTTCGATTGTTAATGTATTTGTTAAACTAAAGTTCAGTGTAGTCTTCTTATACTAGCTATCCTGGCCTCTTGTAGATGTTTTGTAGTATTTTAGAATTAATTTTATATGATGCTAATATTGTAATTTTAAAATTGTTTCTGCTGATTTTTTTATAATTATTACTTTGATATTTCTTAGGATCTTGAATCAGTTGTTGTTGACTTACTTTCTAATGCTGAAAGAAGAATATGTGTATGACATATTTGGGTAGACTGACTAAAAATATGAAAAGGTAAAGAAAAGAAAAAAGTATTTTAAAGATGTATCAGAGCTACTTTTGATAAATTAAAAGATGAGTCGAAATATATGAAAATAAATTAGAGACAGAGTATGTAAGTCGTTGCTTGTCTATAACAAAGAATAGGACTTTATTTAGTAAAATAATCAAGTGTAATGTGGCGAAAAATAATGTGTGAAACATTTAATTCATAAATTGTTTGTCCTAAATAAAAACTCTATGATTAGTATGTTTGAAGACATCAGATGTAAACTGATGAATATGCATGAAGATATGATTAAAGTTTGCGGATACTTGAATTAGTAACATTTCACCCATGACAAGACTAATTTTAGAACAAAACAAAGAGATTGACAGGAAATTAAAGGTGAATTGAAACCATGACATTAGATTTAGGAGTCAAGAAGGAGAATATGGAGAATATAGACACATAATTGACATGGCTAATAAGACATGTAGTTGCAGATTGTGAAAGTTGAGGAGTATCCCTTGCCAACATGTAGTTTGTGTCTTGTATCACATTGGGCAAAAATTGAAGGATTATGTGGAACATTTATATAAAAAAGATACGTTCCTACGTGCTTATAATTCTTATAACCTATCTCTAAAATGATAATGTGGCTTGAAATAATAACCCACTAGTTGAGTTTCCTGAAGTGAAGTCAATGTTTGAAACATCAAACAGATTTAAAAGATAAGATAAAAATGAACCAAGAAAAAATAAGTGAAAGAAAGCATCTAACAATGAAGTAAAAATGTCATGTTTCAAATGCCATCAAGTTGGGCATAACAAAAAAAAATTGTAAATCAGTGATAAGCATTTGAAAATTTCTTTTCAATTTTAATTATTTTTAGATTTCTAATTTTATTTTCTAATGTATATCCCTCTCAACACTCACTCAGCAGCCTCCACAATCTTTTCATGAGCCTTTTCAACAACCCTCTCATGAGCCTTTTCAATCACCAGTGAGTCACCTTAGCACTCGACATTCCTCTTCTTTATGTCCATAAACTTCAAGAGCTAAGGAAAGTAAAAGGTAACATACAACTAATTATTTCACTGCAAGGGCAACATCTTCTTTCAGTTGGAAGAAAAAGAACAAGAGATATAAAATTTGATATTTACACAGATACACAATATGAAAGAGAAGTCAATAATGTACGCATATTCTTTACATGATTTATTTACATTATTATTTATGTATAATGCATATGATTTATACAGCTTGGGAGACCAAGTGAAAGAGTTAACTTAAGTGGGTTTAGAGATGCATCACAAAAAAATGTTGATCTTGAATTCAAGCCACTTTCTTTGAAATGAAAATGAAAAGAATGTTATGATTAGGAACCAACTTCAACTAATGTCACAGCAAAAAAAATGCAAATCAAATTTAAGTAGATTTCATAAGAGTTTAACAGTCTCAGTGATGTGATTTCATGATGAAAAAGATGTTGATCTTTGTAGCTTTGTTTTTTCTTACTTTGATATATGTTTTCTAAAGGCATACTCCAATTACTAATCATTTTGATGTATGTTTGTCTTTAGGTCTTTGAGGTTATTATGGCTTTTTATGAAGCTAGTTCAGCTTAACATCCATTAAACTAGCTTCATAAAGAGCCATAATAACCTTCAAAAACTTGTCTGAAGGTAAACATATATTAAAATAACTCAAAATGCATCAAAATGATCAATAATTAAAATAAGCTTTTTAAAAAACCTGTATCAAAATAAGCAAAACAAGGCTGCCCAAGATCAATATTTTTTCACCATGAAACCACATCACTAACACTGTTGAACTCATATGGAACTCACTTGAATTTGATTTGCAATTTTTTCGTTATAACGTTTGCTGAGGTTGGTTCCGGTCATAGTATTTTTTTTTCATTTCATTTTTAAATCAGGTAACTTGAATTCAAAATCAACATTTATTTGTGATGCATCTTTTAATGTTATCCTAAATCCACTTGAAATAACTTATCTCCCGCATAATTTATATAATTATTCATTATATATAAATAAAGATGTAAGAAAATCATGTAAAGAATATACATACATTAATGACTTGTCTTTAAGATTGTGTATCTGTTTAAATATCAAATCCTATCTATATTGTTCTTTTTTTCCAACTGAATATGTTGCCCTTACAATTGAATAACTAGTTGTTTGTTGACTTTTATTTTCTTTAACTTTTGAAGTTTCTAATATAAAGAAGAGAAATGTTGAATGCTAGGCTGACTTACTAGTGATTGAAGAGGCTACTAAGAAGTTTGTTGAAGAAGATTTTGAAAGAGTTGTGAAAGATGCTGAGTAGGGTGTTGAGAGGGTTATGCATTAAGAAACAAAATTAAAATGATTAAAATGAAATTTTAAAATGCTTACCACTGATTCACAACTTCTTTTGTTATGCCCAATATGATGATATTTAGAGTATGCCATTTTCACTCCATTCTTTGATGTTTTCCCCACTTCTTTCTTTTTGAATAGTCTTTATCTTTTCTTCTACATTTGCTTGGTCTTTCAGACATTGACTTTACTTCAGGGGCCTCAAGTGTTGGGTTATTGGTTTCAAGACACATTTTCATACTAGAGATAGATTATAAGAAGTACTTATAAGCATGTAGGAATGTATCTTTTTTATACCAATGTTCTGATTCTTGCACAATATGATAAAAGGCATAAACTACATGTTGGCAAGCTAGGAATACCCTTCAAGGAATAGCCAAGTCATTATGTGTCTATATTCTCCTTCCTGGATTTCAAATTCAATATCATGGTTTCAATTCACATTTAGTTTCGTGTCAATTTATTTTTATTCTAAAACTAATCTTTTCATGGGTGAAATGTTACTGATCTAAGTATCTGCAAACTTAATCATATCTTCATGCCTATCCACTATTTAATTTCTAATATCTTCAAGCATACTAATATAGATTTGTGTCTAGGACTAACATATACAAATTATTTTTCACCAAATAATACTTGGTTCTTTCACTAAATAAATATCTATACCAATATTCTTTATTTTAGACAAGCAATGAATACATATTCTATAACCAATTTTTTTCATATATTCCAACTCATCACTCAATTTCACCTCAAAATTATCTTTAGCATATCGTTAAAATATTTTTCTCATTTCTTCACCTCTTCAATTTTTGTTAGTTTATCCAAATATGTCTTGCACACATTTTTCTTTCAACATTAGAAAGTAGGTCAGCACAGCTGACTCAAGACCCTAAGAAATATCAAAGTAATCACTTTAAAAAAACTAGTAGAAACAACTTCAAAATCATAATATTTAGCATCATATAAAATTAATTCTAAAATACTATAAAAGCATCTTTTAGAAAGATAACTAGTATAAGAAGATTACTATGAACTTTAGTTTAACAAACATATTAACAACTAAACAAGAAAGATTAAACAACTATAAAATTAAATTCTAACAATAAGTATAAGTCGCACTGAAATTTATTTAAAGAAAATAATACGTTGAACACATGTGTTCAACTTCAGCAGTAAATAAACTAGCGAAAAAGATCATGTTATTATCTTATACTAGTATTCGTATCCGCGCGTTGCGCGGTTTGTTAATAAATGTAATTTTAAAAATTAATCTATTGACAATTTCAAAATTTAACTTATTATTAAATAATATTATCAAATAAATGCTACACACTAAATATGTGTAAATAATAACTTCAACAGTATATTAAAATAAAAATAAAAACTCAAATCTGCAATTAAACACCAATCATCCTGCAAAAAAGAAAAACTTATAATGGTTTACAATGATTATAGATTATAGATTTTAATGCTCAAAAAGTTGCTATATCTATATAATGCATACACAAATTTCAGTGATAGTGTTAATTTTATGGGATAAGGGTCTGAAAAATATCCCAACTTTGGTCGGATTTGCTGTTGCGATACTAAACTTTCATAAGGACCTATTACCTCCCTAGAGTATTTAATACCGTATTTTTTACCCCCTGAACTATTTAATAGTGTATTTTAAAGGTATATATGTGCCCACGTGGACACATTATTATTTATAATTTTGCATTATTTTTTATGTCCACGTGGGCAAATATATATGTTTAAAATACA
>NW_006239893.1:0-109 GCF_000226075.1 Solanum tuberosum
GAAGAAGGAAGTTGGAGCTAGGGTTTGAAGGAGCATGGTTTTCTACTCAATTTTTTTTTGGAGATTCATAGCTAAGGTATGGTAGTCCTTCATCCATGGATAGTCTTCA
>NW_006239893.1:178-1095 GCF_000226075.1 Solanum tuberosum
GATTCTAATGATTTAATTACATTATATTATGATTGAATTGATTATTTATTACGGGTTTTATGTTGAAATCCCCAAGAATCCATGAAATCCCCATATTCCAAATTTATGACTTGTGATGTGGGTGAATTGATAAAAGAAGGATAATTTGAGATTACGCTTGTAGTAATTGTGTTATTTGAATCATGTTATTATCGATGTCTAATATAGTGATTCTAGATGTGTTGATGTGATATGAGCTTTGACCTATGAAAGGGAGATATATAATATGATGCATGTTTTATGAAGGTTATGTATATGCTTTAAGAACACTTTGAGAGTGAAGTTTCCATGAATATGATAGTGTTGTTGTGTTGATTGAAAGACTATTCTCATGAACACATAATGAACATAATGTGAAAGGTTTTATCACATAATGGAGATTCTAGGTTGAAAGGCAATTCTCACCTAATTGAATCTAATGTTATATGAAATCTAATGTTATATGTAGACATGGACGGTGAAACGTTATTCTCACGCATGATCTAATGAGCTATCATAATGAAACAAGTTATGACTTAATGAGTACTCCGTGGGATAAATGCTTAGCACCGAGTGGATATTGACTATGAGATGGAAGGTCTTCCGTGAGAAAGGCCAGGTTTGTAGAAGCAATTTCTTTACATGGAAGCTCCCCCGCGAGAAAGGGCGGGTTTCTAGTAACCATCTCCATATCCTATAACTACGTGCCCCCGTAGGATATTTAGCTAGTGGATCCACCTAAAAGCTAACAAGTGATGGTCTTACCTTAGGCAAGTAGGACAACCCTTTCCAGTGTGGGTAACACCAGATTCCATGTTAAACTCACATGGTCTATGTCGGTTAATGCTTATTCCCACTATGACAAGAATATGAATTATGAACTATGGCTACTCAAGGAG
>NW_006239893.1:1688-3546 GCF_000226075.1 Solanum tuberosum
TGAAATGCATTTTTACTCTTATTGTTTTATTGCTTATGTTATGATATGTTAAGTGGCTTCCATGGTGCCTTTCGGGGTACTATGGGCCTTGTTACATCTAGTGGGTACCTCTGGGTCGTGACAAGTGCGTAAACTGAACTAACTGATCAGTTTAGACCCAAAATAATTTACTAAAAACGTATTTAATTAATTGGGTAATGAAAATACCAAAATACCCCTTTAAAATCCGGGTAACTTTCCTTATTCAGACAACACGACTTCAAACGGGCATATTACCCTCATACGAACTTGAAAACTATCAAACTCGGTGGCGTTGGAAAGATAATTCAAATACCTTTCATGTAATATCTTATAGAACACCTAACTCATCTTATTATGAGAGTTATAGACATTTGAAGTTGACCCAAAACTTATACTTAGCCAAACTTGTCAAACTTTCCAAATTTGATCTTTCCAAAAATGGTTCTTTCTAATTTTAGCTCTTTCAAATAACGGGGTGTTACAGTTTCACACTTATGAACAAGCCTCTATTCAACACCATTTTTCAGACATCCTAAAGCCTTTTATAAAACCTTGTGCTCACAATACCAAGTTTGTCATGACCAAAAGTACACCCTTGACGTGAGGTGGCCTATAAGACTGGAGGAGGCCCTACACAAGACACTTGACATACATACCAGAGAACATAATGGAAAAAATTATGAAATCTCATATAATAAAATAATTTAACATAAAAATAGATGTATAAACGTAATCTTGACGAGCCATTCTAATGTATCAAGAAGCTATCAGGATGAAACCCATACATCACGTACAACATCCTAAAACTTAAGACATAAAAAATAGAGTAAAGGTGACACTATCCTCGGATCATGAGGACTCACCAAGTCTTCAATCGTTTGTGCAATCCAGTCATGAGTGGAAAGACGAAGTTTGTCTGACCCTACAGTAGTGATACAATGAAGGCACAAGTATGCATTATTACATGGAATGTACTAACTATGAGGAAAATGAATAAAACATGAAACATGATCATAAGGGGACATAATCGAAAACATGATATACATGACCAAGCTAAACATTTTAACATCCTTAAAAGAATAATCATAAATCATGAACATGGTTACTACATCTTAAATCATAAGGAAAGCTTCACAAAACCTTTGAAAGAAGCTTTGTTCATTTATTGGATATTAATTTTAACCGAGAATTAACCATGTGAGCTATACTATGGAATCTGATGTAACTCCCACATTGATAAGGGAAAGTCTATTTGCCATGATAGAATTTTGTATGATTACTCATATGCTATTTGTTGATCTAATAACTAGGTTATGTAAGACAATCCTACGGGGCATGCAGTTTGGAACTTGAGGTTGCTACTAGAGAATACCCTATTTGTTCCTCCCTCCCAAGCTCTCTTGGTTCTAAGTTAAATCCCAACGGAATATTAATATTCATAAAAATAACATAATTCATAGAAAAACATAATTCCTATATTAATCAAAGCTTAATACATCATATAATAGCTCATTAAATATTAAATCAAGCATGTGTGAGAAAACATTTCAGCATTCATGATTCCTAAAGGTGTGACAAAGTCCTTTCACAATTTTGTTGATGCTCATCCTAGAGAAACCTAGCTAATAAAAATTCTTTTTAATAAATCATGCATAACTCTCATGAAAATAACATTCATATACTCATAGCTTCCTCATAAACCCATATCTTTCAAGAGTTTATAGTCAAATTCTTGAAATTGCATGGGTCCGGGTGAAATTAATTGGAAAGCGTGTAATTGTGTCAAAACAATCATAATAAGATCAAAACTGAACAATTGAATCAACACAATATTAAC
>NW_006239893.1:3695-28887 GCF_000226075.1 Solanum tuberosum
CAATAGTTTAAAAGAGTATTTGATTTTGAAACCCTAGATTCTTCATCCTTGGTCTTGACAGAGAATTTTTGAAGAAAACCTCGGAGGGAATATTTGAAGAAAACCTCGGAGGGGATTTGGGGATTTAAGTGAATGAGAAAGATGGAGGAAATTTTGAGGTAGAAGGGTAGTTATATGACATATAAATAGAGGTAAAACGACATAATATAGGCATTTAATGAATAGGAAAATTCCCAACTATTCTTGAGAAGTAACTAATAGATGATTTCTACGGTTTTGACCTACGTTCCTCTGAACTTTCTTACATGCACTGGTTAACCATAGAACCAACTTTAGAAACCCACATCACCTACTTCCCATGTGATCTTTTTACGAGTCACCGAATTTCCTACGATCCATAGACCCATTCAATAGCTCTCAATTTTTAGCACAAAATTCTACTAAGTTTTGGAATCGTTCTACAGAACCATCTTACGACCCGACAAATTTCCTGCAACTCGTCCTGGCTACTCGTATGTCAAATATCAGAAAAAATTAAATTTCAAACTACTCAACCTCATAACTTCGAGTTCCATCTACGACCCCTAAAAACTTTTACAAACCATAGATTGGTGTGGTAGGACACAACCAGTAGCTCAAAATCAGACATTTCTTTTACAACTTGGGCTTTCCAATTTTTTGAGGTGTTATATATATTTTAGGCATTGTCACTCTTTGGTTGGTTAGCTTGAGTGTACATAGCCTAGCCCGCATGGTATGGATCTGATTTAGAAGGCATTGGATCAGGTGAGGGTCATTCAAGACAAGCTTTAGATATCTTAGAGTAGGCACATAAGTTATGCTAATTGTAGGCGTTTGATTTTCTCAGTTGGTGATACATTCTTCTTTGATGTAATACCCTTGAATGTTGTGATTATATTTGGGAGGCGGGGAAAGCTTAGCCCTAGGTATATTGAGCCTTTTGAGATCATCTAGACAGTTGGTGAGGTTGCATACGAGTTGTGTCTACCTCCAACAATCTCAGCTATCGGCCCAATCTTTCATGTTTTATGGCGGCACCAATATGTTCTTAATGAGTCTCTTGTGCACCAATATATTCTTAATGAGTCTCAGGACCCAGTTGATATTCTTTACAAGGATATGTGGTAGTTGCGTTCAAGAGCCTTTATTGTGGATAAGGTCCACTGGAGGCATCGTCAGGTTGAGGAGTTTACTTGGGAGATCGAGCTTGATATCCGGGAGCACTTACCTGGCTTGTTTAAGCCTTCAAGTACTTCTTGACTTTTACTTTCGTAGATGAAAGTCCTTTCTAGTAGACTATGTTGTAATGACCTCCTGTTCATTTTGTATTTATGTCAACTATTCATCATATTCATCATTTAAAACATTCATAAAGTGATCCCAAGTCATTTTATGACTTGCTGGAACTAACAATTTGGTCACTTGATCATTTGATTGATTTATATGTAAGTTTTAGTTTCTTGGAGCTTTTGAAATTTTTGCGGTCAGTTTGGATAAAAAGTTTCATAAATGACCTTAGAATCTAATTCTGAACAATTTCATTAACTTTGTAATGGTCAAATTAGGCTAGTAACATGGTCTTCGTGACTCGCGAGTCTTTAAATACGAGTGTATGCAATGACATTTTAACTTCCAAGTTAAGACCTAAGTTTGACTTTTGTCAAAACTTTGAGTAGACGAGCTCAGATGAGCATTGTTCCAGCTGAGTTAGCTCCAAAAGGTTGGTGTTTGATCTAGAACGACCCGTTGTTTGGATCTCGAGGCCTTCAAGATAATTTTGAGCCCCTTATGGATTTTGGCTTGAAACTAGGTTTGGTATGGGACCCATATTCTGTCAGACGACCTTGTATGGAAATTTTGTCTGCTCCATTGAGTCCAAAATGTCATTTTTAATTGGCTTGAATATATCATTTGTGTGTACATGGTTCCGAACAAATCCTCTTTCTAGTTGGGCAACTTACCCCCCTAGGAGTGGAATGGTTGGCTGGGCGGCCTTAATTGATTGCCACTCTTGCGAGCTGGACGGGGAGTTGAGTGGATACAACGGTTATTTAGGCTTGGAGCCCAACTTTAGGTTTGTGGTACTCTTCTCTTGGTGGACTTAGCTATTTTGCATACATTTCGGGCTTATAGGGATCCGTTCTGGTTTTGCATAAACATGCATATGAGTGTACCTTATGGGCTTATGGAGGTCAAATTAAGTTTTGTTTAGCAGTACTTAGATTTAATTTCGATATGCTCGTATGCTTTCCTTTATATTCTCTTTGACCTTTGTATGTGTCTAGATTCTATCTTTACATAGTGTTTTAACCTCTATTTCTCAGTCGGCTGACAATGCCTAGTGAGTACCTTTCTTTTAGTACTCATGCTATACTCTGCATCTTTTTCATGATGGATGTCCTAGTACCTGCTACCAGCGGTGATGGTTTGTGTCATCTTTTACAACATTTAGGTATCAGAGATGATGATGAGCACTTGCCATCTTAGATCAGTATGTCTTTTTGTGTATATATATTTAAGATATTGTTTTTCCTTTGAGAGATCTTGTTGTGATCCACTTTGGGACTTGTATTTTCATATAAGATAGCTTTGTACTCATGATTTCTAGTTTCTGGGAGGGTTCTTTATAAATATAGTTTTTGGTTTTCTTTGGTGTATGTCTTATTCTTAATGCTAGTGTTATTTTTGTTTAGTTCTACTCTTATACTCATTACTTGTCATTCTGGGTACGGGTTGACTTACCTACTGGGGGGTTAGACTAGATGCCATCATGACTCGGGAGATCGGGTCGGGACAAGTAATATCCTATACTGTTGTTATTTCTTTATTCATAAATTTAGAGTAGAAATTTATAATATTTGATTAGTTGTTATATTATCTTAATAATTTTTCATATTTCAACATTTCTAATTTTACGAACAAATGAGTAAAAGTCAAATTAAAATATTAACTTACATGGTTGTATTTCGATAGAGAAAACATTTTATATAGTATATTTTAGTCTAGAATATCATAGTTATAATCTCTACCAAGGCTCCCTCAGTTTTTGTGAGGGTTCAATTTTCCACATCATAATCCCTTCCCCCAATTCCCCTTCCACACCCCAATTTTTTATTTGTTTTTTAAAAGTAATCTCTTTTATTTATGAGAAAAATTTAACCAATTAACAAATGTAATGATACAATTATAAATTTTTGGATTATAAAAATTAGTTATAAACAGTTAAATAAAAACCAGAAGACATGACTTTTTTTAACTTAATAAAGCCAAATAGTTAATGAATCTCTTATTCACCTTATTATTCCAAAATGGATATTTTATAGGTCTTCTTGATAATTTTCTTTAATGTTTAAATTCATATTCAATTTTAGATGTGTTATTTTTTCACTCTTGAAAGCTTAGAGTGAAAATTTATTTAATACATGAACCAACTTCTTTAACTATTGAAGTGCAAGAGGTTTTTTTGGAAAGAGTACCAACAACAAGATTTGAATAATCACAATAATAAAAGTACAAATGAATAAATAAATCACAAACTAGTAAACATGTAAATTGTTCATATATTTAAAAGTGAGTGAAATAACAAACTTTGAAAAATAACTCATTAAACACGACATACATACCCTTAATATAAGGACAAACAAAAAGTGATGTGGAGAATCCTATACCACACTTAGACATGCAAAACGTTAAAGACATAAATTGTCCATGAGACCACATGAACATATAAAACAGTAATAATAATAAGTGAAACACACTAGTCCAAAGACTTTATATATTATTGGTGGGTTTTGGATCTTGATCATTAATATTGTTTAGTGATAGGTCATCCAGCAAAGTCACGACATCATCATTATTCCAATTTAGTAACTCAATCAATGAAGGATTTTCTGAAATGTCACTAGAGTAGTTCTAGGAGTTATTTATTTGAATTAATGTACCCATTGGGGAGATCTCCTCTGAAGGGCCCATTATATAGGGACTATAGATTATGGCAATTATTTCAATGTCACAAAGAGTCCTGAGTTCTTGTGCCTTTTTCAAGAACCCTTTGTGTCTTTTCTTGTATGAGACTTTTCTATCAGTTTCATTTTCAATCAAAGCAAATATTACTTTGTTTCTAGGCATTTCTAAAGAGGAGGAATATGAGGATATATATGTTTGTTCAAGAAGAACTTTGTTGTTGTTGTTGTTCTTATTGTTGTCTTTGCCTAAGATTGACCCTTATATATATATATATATAAATTTTGAATTCTAATATTTTTTTGAGTAGTTTTAATTAGAGAACTTTTTTATTCTCAACAATAACTATTTTGGAATAAAATTAATTGAGAGTGTATTATCTTGAATTATATGTACTTTTTGGATCCAGTCTTGTACTAGCCAAACATTTTGAGTCAATTTTTTCTTATAAGGAAAAGAATTAATAGTGTTTAAATTTGAATAAGTAGTATCCACAAAACATGGTAATAAGATAATAGCAACTATGTTTCGTATAGTATTACAATATTATTTTTTCCAATTTTGGAAGAAATTACATTTAGAAGAAATTTTATACTAACTTCAAATAGTTTAAAAATTAAATCCTACTTAATTGCCTTTTTATTATTATATGATACGTACCAACCTATTACATGAAACTCAGTGAAATTTTTGAAACACCCCATATTCTAGAAAACCAAATATGATGAATTCTAGAAGTTGCAGGTGCCATATACGGGACATAGAAAACCAAATATGAAGAATTCTAGAAGTTGCAGGTGCCATATACGGGACCACCTACGGACCGTAGATGGGGTCCGTGGTCGGCCACCTGCTGCCCCTCCCTAGAAACCCAAAAAAATAATCTTCTAAGGGTCGACCCACGACCGGACATACAGACAATAGGTCAGACCACAGGCCGTGGTCCTGGTCCATTGATCAAGAACCCCAGAACCCCTCATTTGAAGTTGATCGACAGACTGACATGACGGGCCGTTAGTCGATCGACGGTCCGTCGGTCAGGCCCGTCAATTTACCCCAACAACTTTTATGTCTGGGTCATTTTGGTCTTTTCCCTATGTGTTGGACACCTAAACTACGTCGTTTAACCCCTAAACTACTTCATTTTGGTCAGTTTTAGTCTAGTAAGTTAATTAGAACTTACCCTAGTCAATTCATTCTCCAAAATTCATCCAATTTGAACGATGAGTTGACTAACCCTCTCCAAGAACACAACAAGTTTTCCTCAGTTCCACCCCCAAAATCAAAAGATTTCTCCGTGGAATTTATCACCATGTATGTGGGATTTCACTAGTGGGTTGCTTTCACCCATTAGGTCCCTACAATTCAGTCAGATTCTTGATTCCCTTTATTATGCTTAGACTTAGGGTTTCTAGAACTTTAGATTATTGTTGTGATTTAGCTGTTAGATTAATCCTAATTAGAATATTACATTTTCGTAACTATGTTGCTTAATTTCTACATGAAATTCAGTACCCTAGTTGTGTAGATTTCTTTAGTTGATGAATTACACTTGCTAGATCAGTTTATACAGATATACATACATCAGTCTACAAATATTTCATTATTAGTACTTAATGTTGCATTTTCAGTTAGCATGTCAGAATCTTGAGCTATCCAGTTTATATTCAGTAATGTTGTATTGTATACATTCTATTTTGGAGTAGGCTTAATACCGATTGGACTAGGGTAAGGCACCCTTATAGTCCCAGAACTACGTGCCCCCGTAGTTTAAGTCCCTTTGTGGGCATCTTATTGAGTTATCACACCAGTCATGCCTTTATACCCCTGGCAAGGTATATTGAGTCCTCTCGATGGGGGGTATACATCGGACTCCATGTTAAGCTCACGTGGTTTTATGTCGGTTATTAGTAGCCCCCACAGTCATATTGGTTTTATGTCGGTTATTAGTAGCTCCCACAGTCAGATTCTAGTGTATTCACTAGGTTACCCATTATATCTCAGTATTCAGTTTCAACATGTAATATACTTGGTCATTGCATTTAGTTTAATTCATGTTCAGTATATTCATCATGTTCATCTTATATCATTGCTCAACATGCTTTATTTTAGTTATGTAAATGTTGTTCAGCTTTTTCCTATCCTGCATGCTTAGTACCTTTCAAGTAGTGACACTTACTCTGCTCTTCATCTTCTCGTGATGTAGGCTCGGGTCCTCAATATTAAGATCACGTATAGATCGGTTCCCGATCTCCAGTTCAGCAGTATCAGTGATGAGTCCTCATTCTTTGAGGACGATAAACATGTTTTTTTTTTCATCTTTAGTCTTTTTAGTTTCAGTTTTTCTAGAGTTAGCTAGAGGCATGTCCCAGCACATCTAGTTAGTCAGATACTTATTTCAGACATAGTTAGATTCACTTTTTTGTTGGAATTTGATCTTTCAGTTGTTATTAAACTCATAGTTTATATATTCAGACAGTATTGGGTATTCCCCATAATTTCAGTTTAGTTATGATTTTTAGCTTATGCACAGTATTTCTCATTTTCGTAAATCTTTAAGTATGCTTATGATATGCTAGTATAGGGTTAGCTTAGGGTCACTCGTGATCCTAGGTCCCGTTTTTTCGCCACGGGGTAGCCTCGGGATTTGACAAACTTTTCCTAAACTAGTTTTGATGTTAATCAATATTCCATAATTGTAAAAGGAAAAACTAATCAAAATAATATGTGTAAACATAATAGAAAAATAAGGAGATAAATTTTAATCTTTTAAAGAAATGTTTTATCACGACTCGATTTTGGGATTATGATGGCACCTATTATAACCCACCAGTAGGTAAGGTAACCCATAACCTAGAACGACAAGTAATAACTAGAACGATAGAAACAAAGTGAAAGCAAAAAAAATTAAATATAGAAACATAAGATAAAGTAGAAGCAAGCCAAAATATGTATACAATAAGAGAATCTCTCCCAGAACCTAGAAGTCACAAGTATAGAAATGCTAAACAAAAGAGTAGAAGTCCCAAAAAATGACCCAAAATAAAAAGACTTGTCCCAAAATCGGAAGACTAGCCAACAAGATACAAATGGATACAAGTAAATTCTAGAACGTCATACGCCTACCCTTGCCTTCTGATCTGGCAACTGTAATCTCGATATCAATATTGGTAACTGGTGCTCACACTTGCATCACAAAATAGATGCAAAGTGTAGTATGAGTACCGCAAACAATATATACTCAGTAGGCATCATAGGCTGATTGAGTAATAGAAGTAAAGGAAATTCAAAATGCAAAAATTAAACACGAAGAGGTCAAACAATGAGAAACAAAAAGGAAACCACAAGAGTGTACTAAGAATAGATAAGAAGTAAGTTCAACTAGTTAAACTTAACTAGACGCCAATAAGCCCAGAAGGTACACTAGTAGGCAAGTTTAAGTAAAACTTGAGCAGACCCCCATAGCCCGTAAGGTTCAGATAATAGCTAGAAACTAATAAGAGAACTTGAGGATATTACAAGAACTTCCACAACCTCTCACAGACTAAAATTGTGGACAAAAAATCAATAATAAAACAAAATCACCCTATTAGAACTTGAATCAGATCAAAAGGTACATCAAAATTAAATCTCCTAGTTAGAACTTGAATCGGATCCAAGGGAAATATAAGATAGGACCTCTTTGTCAGAACTCTAATAGGATAAAAGGGTTTTACAATAGACTCAACAACAAAGAACATGAATCGGGTCAAAGGGAAATATAATATAGGTCCTTCTTTTCATTAATTGAATTGGATCAACAAGAACATAATCACACAGTCAAGACTTAACCTGACCAAAGGGATGATACAAGCGGGGACTGAACCCGGCTAAAATAGATGCACCGGGAGCCTAAAAAAGGAGGAATAATAAGGTAAACATGCTCTAACTATAGAAAACATAATCCAATGACTCCAATATCCATTTTCCATCATCACTTTGGTTAAAGGAAAGACACAAGACCTCTTTAGACTCTTTAGGGACCAACTCCTACTCATACTCCACAAGTAGATGCTAAATCACTAGTACACCCACAATAACCCGTGTACACACCAAGTCTATGTAGAGGATAAAATAAAAATACAAAAGAGCAAGCTGAGTTAAGTAGTCTGCTAACTATCGTACCCCAATCTGCTGTATAAGTCTACAAGGAACTAAGTTGTTGAAACACCCCGAAAATATCTAAGCTAAGGCCCAAATCATTCTGTAACACCTCGTACGTCTACTCTTAAAATATAAATCGTTCAAAGAAATTATAAGAGCTTGAACAAGGTGATGCCATACTTGGTAAGGTGTATTAAGGAAATTTGCCAACGGTACTGAAAGTTATCTAGGGTCATAAGGGAGCTGAAATACCACGCCAAGTTCAAAGCATTCCTATCCGCTAAGTTCTCGCATGAGTTCATATAAAGGTAAAATTCAAATAATCATATCTCTTAACATATAAAGAATTAGGGGGCATATGACCTATACAATTCAAGGTCTATGAGGATTATTCCCAATGCAACTATGTTTTGCTTATTTCAAGTTCAATGTAAAAAGTTAAGGCTATTTTACTGAAATGTGTCTGGTATATGAAATTCACCGAGGACACCTGCTTATTTGGCGACTCACCAAATAGGTTGGCGAATAACCGAATTATCTCAACTACTTTTCCTAAAAACTTTAAGTATGTGTCTATTTTGGCGATCTAAACTTTCATTTGGCGAACCGCTAAATATCTCAGCGAGCGGACCTGTTGATCGCTAATTTGGCAGACGAGATTCATTAAAAGGTCATTTTTTGTATTTATGATCTTTTTACTTTCCCAGAATGGTATTCTTGACCTTTTACTCATAATTAACTTCCCTAAGTCCATATAATTACCGAATATTATCATTTTATGTATAGAAACTCTCAAATTCCCTAATTCTCCTTCTTCAAAGATCATGAAATCCAATAAAGATATTTATCCAATTTCCCAAGATCTAAAGTCTCTTTGATCAAGATTCTCTTTAAGAAATTTTTGTTTAAGGTATTCAATCCAAGACTCTTCTCAACAATTCATATTCCAAGATTGTATTCAAGTTTCTCTAAGAACATTGTTCTTCTAGGTATGTAAGACTTCAATGAGAGTATTATTTTTGTTATAATGCCTTAATTATTTTGATTCTGAAGAATTTCATAAGATCATTAGAAGTAAAGCATGGGCTTATATGAAATTATGATCTTTATTCAATAAGCTATGGTTTCATTATTTCACATAGGTATTAAAACCTTATTGTACTAATATAGCATGATTTTTATGGTCATTCAAACCCTTAACTTTTCAAAATGAATTCAAGTATGATACGAATTACAACCTAAATACATGTTATTTTAAGGTATGACTTTTGAGTTGAGCCTCATATATAGTTTAAGACGATAAGTAATTTTCATACCATAACATTATATGAGTATATGTAATCATGATTTATATTATTCTTCAGTTGAATTACCTTCAGTCTTTAAGTTTAGTTATTTGTTTGATTAATCCCTATTACATACTCGTACATTCAATATATTAATGTCATTCAAATTGCATCTTTTCATAATGTAGATTTAGTAACTTAGGATCATTAGCAAGACTTCCCTTGAGATCACATAATATGCTCGTCAACTTTGGTGAGACCACTTCACTTTCGGAAGAATCCAGATTTATAATTTTTTAGTAGTAGCATTTTGAGGTTTCGTGGGTCTTTCCTTGACACTTATTTTTATATAGTAGAGGCTTCATATATAGATAATTTTTTAGGGTAATTCAATATTCAGTTTTAGATGTTTTATTTAAAACTTTATGATTCATACTTAGTATTTTCAGATAGTTTTGAGATTCAGTGAACGTTTTAAAATATTTTCTTCAGTTATGATGCTTGTGTATACTTGGGTTAGTCTTTTTCTTAGTAGTCAACAAATATAGGGATTCGTTATTCACATGAATCGTGCGTTCGTTCGAGAAGCATGATATGATCTTAGATTCTCTTCTCTAAACCTTCTTTCAGGTGATACCCTTTAAGAGGGAGATGTGTTCTAGAATTGTTGAGCAGTATTTTAATCCAAAATGTAGTATGAATTATGAGCTAATAATAGAAGTGCCCAGAGTTAGAAGTATGCATTTAGAAGATTAGAAACCTATGAAAAGGGGTTATTTTAGAAACCTAAAAAATGGGGTAGTTTAATTGTGTCTTTCCAAGTATTTTATATGAATATGATTATGACTTTTCCGTTGGTATTTACTTAGCACCGGGGGAACTTTGGAATGGAGGCCTTACTGCCAGTATATGTTTATTCTTGAGTAGCAATTTCCTTGTTCCAAGCTATGTGCCTCCATAGGATTGTCTTAAATTACTTAGCTAGTGGATCCACAAAAGCAATAAGGAATGAATGTGACGGAATTCTACCATGGCAATTAGTTTCTCCTTTATCGGTGTGAGGGTCATATCAGATTCCATTTTATAACTCACATGGTCTTATTTTTAGTTAATGGTAAATATCCCACAAATGAACAAGATTTTCCTCAAAGGTTTTACGAAAGCCTTCCTTGTGTTTTAAGCATGCATTGACCTTGATTATGAATCATCGATTCCTTAAAGAATTTTTATATGTTTTACTTGGGCATGCATATCATGTTTAAAGTTCCTCAAGTTATCGTGCATGTGTTTTTATGAATTTCTCCATACTAAGCTTATTTAATTAACTTATGCATACTTGCACCTATATTGTCTTATAATATAGGATATGATGTTCCTTATCCGGCTTGTGGCTAGCTTGGTTTTTTCTACTAGGATGGTGGATTGGTGAGTCCTCATTTTCTGAGGAGAAAGCCACTAATGCTTTATTTCTCATATTGTCTTTTCATTTTAAGACTTGCATGTGATATATAGGTTACATTCCAACCACTCCTATAATGTTAGAAAGGCAATGTCAAACATAGTTTAGTATTTCACACTTATATTCAGATTCGTCATATGATATAAGACTTTTATCGTCTATTCTCTCTTGCTATATTTCTTTTACATCATGCTTATATCAAGGGGCAAGTTTAGGGCCTCTCGGGGTCCTATTTTCCATGTTACATCTATGGTTTAGTTTGGATTGTGACAAACTTAATAATTAGAGTTTCAAGATTTAGAAAGATTCTAGGATGTCCGATAAGCTGCGTCGAGTAATATTTTTCATGAGCGTAGAGTGTCCCACATTTATGAATATTAGGCTACAATCCATTAGGAAACTTCATCTCTTTCACTTCTCTAAAGTCGTGCCATAGACTCTACTTCTATAAAGTCATGACATAGAGTCTTAAAGGATCAACCTTAAATTGAGGAACCTCGAGATCCACATTTTCACTGTATTTCTTCTCACATAAACACTTTGTGGTGCCATGTCCTAAAGATCATTGGACAAGATTTATGAGAGGGATATTTGTGGAAACAGACTCTATGGCACAACTTTAGAGTAATGAAAGAACTGAAGTTTCATAAACGCTTTGTAGCCTCCTATTCCTAAATGTGGGGAGCTTCATACTGATGAACAAGTCTCTATTCAACATGCTTTTCAGACATCCTAGAACCCTCTATAAAACCATGTGCTCCTAATACCAAGTTTGTCACGACCTCAAATACACCCTTGATGTGAGATGGCGTATAAGACCCCGGGAGACCCTACACAAGCCACTTGACATACATACCACACAACATAATGGACAAAAGTAAGAAATCTCATATAATGAAATAATTTTACATAAAAATGGATGTCTAAGCGTAATTTTTACGAGCCATTCTAATATATCAAGAAGCTATCAGGACTAAACCCATACATCACGTACAACATCCGAAAACTTAAGACACAAAATATAGAGTAAAGGTGACACTATCCTCAGATCATGAGGACTCACTAAGTATTCATTCTTATGTGCAATCCAGTCATGAGAGGAAGGAGGAAGTTTGTCAAACTTTAGAGTAGTGAAATAATGAAGGCACAAGTATGCATTATAACATGGAATATACTAACTATGAGGAAAATGCATGAAACATGATCATCAGGGGACGTAATAAAAAACATGATATACATGACCAAGCTAAACACTGTAACATCATTAAAAGAATAATCATAAATCATGAACATGGTTAGTGCATCTTAAAACATAAGGAAAGCTTCACAAAACATTTGAAAGTAACTTTGTTCACTTTTAGGATATTAATTTTAACCGACAATAGACCATGTGAGCTATACCATGGAATCTGATGTAACTCCCACATTGAGAAGGGAAAGTCTATTTGCCATTTTGTATGATGACTCATATGCTATTTATTAATCTAATAACTAGTGTCACACCTCGAAGCTACCCCCAGGATGTAAATATAGGACCTAGGATCACGAGTGACCCCAAGCTAACCCTGCTGGCATATCATAAGCATACTTAAAGATAACTGAAACAAGAAATATTGTGCGGAACCTTAAAATATGATATAAACTAAATGATGGGTAATACCCAATCTAAGTGTGAATATAAATAAATACTTAGCAAGAGTTTAAGACAATGAACTATAACTCAAATGAAAAAGCTGAATCTGTCTATGTCTAAAATAAAGCCTCTAACTGACTAGAGATGCTGGGATATGCCCTAGCTAAATCTAGCAAAACCAAAACTAAAGACTGGAAGTAAAAGAAACATATATGTTGTCCTTGGAGAATGAGGAATCACCACTGATAATGCTGAGTTGAAGATAAGGAACCGATCTATGCGTTATCTGAATGTTGAGGACCTGAACCTACATCACGAGAAGATGTAGCGCAGAGTATGCGTCAGTACTTGAAAGGTACTGAGCAGGCATGATAGAATAAAGCTAAATAAAACATATAACTCAACAAAGCTATAAAGCAATGATATAATTTGAACATGATAAATATGATAAACATGCTGAATATGAACTAACTGAATTTAGTGACCAAGTTTATAATATACTGAATCTGAAGACTAAACTGTAACTGGTAGCCTGGTCAATACACTAGAATCTGTCTGTGGGAGCTACAAATAACCGGCATAAATCCACATGATCTATATGTGAAGTCCGATGTATACGCCCCATCGAGAGGACCCAATATACCTTGCCAAGGGTATAGAGGCATGACTGGCGTGATCACTAAGTATAATTCCCGTAAATGGCACTAACCTACGGGGGCACTTAGTTCTGGGACTATGAGGGTCACTGACCCTAGTCCACGAGGTATTAAGCCTACTCCCAACTGATCATGTAAATGATACATTATGACTGCAGTGATGTAATACTGAATAGCTCAAATACAACATTAGTATGTTGATAATAGATCATTCTTAACTGAGGCATATATATCTTAATAAACTAACCTAGCATGATATAGAGAATCAAGAATCTGACTGAATTCTAGGGACCTAATGGGTTAAAGGAACCCACTAGTGAAATCCCACATACCTGGTGACAAAATTCACGGAGAAATCTTTCGTTTTTAGGGCTGGAACTGGAAAATCTTGGTACGTGTTCTTGAAGGACTGCTCGAGTTTTCTCTCTGTTTTGCTCTAAGTTTTGCTTGATTTTTATGGATGATCGATTAGGGTAAGTTCTAATCAAGTCACTAGGATAAAATTGACCTAAACTACGTAGTTTAGGGGTTAAACGAAGTAGTTTAGGTGTCCAACGCATAGGGAAAAGACCAAATGACCACTGACTTAAAAGTCTGACGCAGCTGACGACGTCCCCTTTGACAAACCATCAAGCTAGCCGTGGTCCTTGATCCAGTAGTTGCTGGTTTCTGGGACGAACTTCCACAAGTGCCACCATGGTCCATCGTCAGGATCACGGCCCATGAAGGGTCCCGTGGTCTGACGTCTAGGCCTGGTGGACTCTGGTTGGCTTCCACAAGCGCCAGTACGGCCCATGAAGTGGTCCACGGCTAGTGAAGGGCTTCGTGGTCGACCTCTGTTGGAAGGGTGTTGAGTTCAGTGGCAGGTCAATGGACCATGGTCCCTCTCACGGTCCGTGAACCCTGTCGTGGTTCACTGTTCTAGTGTTTTTCTGCTGCATTTTCTAAGTCTAGTTTCTGAGGTGTTACAACTAAGTTATTTAAGACAATCATATGGGGCATGCTGTTTGGAACTACAGGTTTCTTTCTAGAAAATACCCTATTTGATCCTCCCTCTCAAACTCTGTTGGTTCTAAGTTGAATACCAACGGAATATTAATATTCATAAACATATCATAATTCATAGAAAAACATATTTCTAATATTAATCCAAGCTTAAAACATCATATAATAGCTCAGTAAATCTTGAATCAAGATTGTGTGAGAAAATATTTCAGCATTCATGATTCCTAAAGGTGTGAGAAAGTGCTTTCACAATTTCATTGATGCTCATCCTAGAGAAAACTAGATAATAAAATATTCTTTTTCATAAATAACGCATTAATCTAATAAGATCAAAATCGAACAATTGAATCAACAAAATATTAACCTATGAAGAATTGAATGAAAACCCAATCAATTTGATTAAATTTAACTTGGAGAATTTAGAAATCTTTGGGGCTCAATGGGTGAATAGAACCCATTGAAGAAACCCTACATACATTGATCTTCAAAGCCCACAAGAAATAGTTCAAAAGAGTATTTGATTTTGAAACCCTAGATTCTTCATCCTTGATCTTGAGAGAGAATTTTTGAAGAAAACCTTAGAGGGGATTTGGGGATTTAAGTGAATGAGAAAGATGGGGGAAATTTTCAGGTAGAAGGGTAGTTATATGATATATAAATAGAGGTAAAATGACATAAAATAGGAATTTAATAAATAGGAAAATACCCAAATATCCTTGAGAAGTAACTGATATATGATTTCTACAGTTTGGACCTACGTTCCGCTGAACTTTCTAACATGCATTGGTCAACCATAGAACCAACTTTAGAAACCCAAATCACCTACTTCCAATGTGATCTTTCTACGAGTCATGAAATTTCCTACAATCCATAGACCCATTCAATAGCTCTCATTTTTCAGCACAAAATTCTTGTAACACCTCGGGTATAAAAATGAAGAAAATCCTAGTTTTCAGAAACTTTGGTGCCAGTGCCAACGGAACCACCCATGGACCGTAGTGGGACAATAGATCGTAGGTGGGGTTCTGTTGTTAAGGCCCAAATCTTTATAGTCTCTGATCCCACCCACAGTCAACCAGTACAGTCTGTGGTTGGACCTAGAACCGTATGTCTAACGTATGTGAGGGTCAACAGCCAGCTAGAGGGAAATTACTGTTAGGTCAACTTCAAATTGTCATTACTCTTAGCACACAAGGATTTAGGTGGCCTATGACCTATGAAATAAAATATAATTGAATCATTTTTCAACGCCACCGAGTTTACTAAAATCCCATCTCCGAGTAAAAAGTTATGCTCGTTTTAGTGAAGCCCTGTCTGGCAGATCATGAATTACGAACTGAAATGACGACCGGTAGGTCAAACGATGGATCGTAGGTCCCTCCGTGAATGGGCTTCATTAGAATTATGTTACGGTCATTTTGGTTCTTTCTCCTATGCGTTGGAAACTTAAACTACGTCGTTTGATGCCTAAACTACGTCGTTTTACTCAGCTTAAGCCTAGTAACTTAGTCATAACTTACCCTAAACCATTATTCTCTAGAATTCACCAATCTTACAACAAAAGAGGAGAAAAGAAGTGACCCAACCCCTCCAAGAATGCATCAAGTTTTCTTCAGTTCTAGTCCCGAAATCAAAAGATTTCTCCCTGAAATTCATCACCATATATGTGGAATTTAACTGGTGGATTCCTTTCATCCACTAGGTCCCTAGAATTCAGTCAGATTCTTGATTCTCCATGTTTTGTTTAGACCTTGGGTTTCTAAAACCTTCGATATTGGTTGTGATTTAGCTGTCAGAGTATTCCTAATTAGATTATGATGTTTTCGTGGAATCATTGCTTAGTTCTTTGCATGAAACTCAGAACCCTAGTTTTGTAGAGTCTCTTAGTTCATGAATTACACATGCTAGGTCAGTTAAACAAATATACATGCTCCTGTTTTTGAATGTCACATTATCAGTAAATTATTGTTACATTCTCAGATTTGCATGTCAGTATTTCAATCATAATGTATCATATACATATTCAGTTGGGAGTAGGCTTTGCACTGAGTTGACTAAGATTTCAGCGAACACTCATAGTCCCAGAACTACGTGCCCTCGTAGGTTAACTCCCCTATGTGGGGATTAGTTTTAGTGATCACGCCAATCATGCCCTTAAATCCCTGGCAAGGGATATCAGGCCCTTTGATGGGGCATATACATTGACACCACGGTTAGCTCACGTGGTTGTTATGTCGGTTAATAGTAGCTCTCACAGTTAGACTATAGTGCATTTGACCAGGTTTTCAGTTATACTTCAGTATTTAGTCTCAGTATGTCATGTACTTGGTCATTGCATTCAATTCAGTTCTTTTCAGTATGTATCAGTATTTCCATCATATTCAGATTATATCATTGCTCAGTTATGCTTTGTTAAGATTTTAACCTATCCTGCATTCTCAGTACCTTCTAAGTACTGACACATACTCTGCGCTACATCCTTTCATGATATAGCTTCAAGTCCTCAGCATTCAAATTACGTATAGATCTGTTCTCGATCCACATTTAGCAGCTTCAATGGTGAGTCCTCATACTTCAAGGACAATAGACATGTTTTCAAATTTAGTCTTTCATTTCAGTTTCAGTTCTTCTAGGGTTAGCTGGGGACATATCCCAGCAACTTTAGTCAGTTAGAGGCTTTCAGACATAGTTTAGATTTAACGTTAGTTTTTGAGTGATTGTTTAGTATCACTAAACTCTTAGAATTATATATATATTCAGACCAGTTTTAGGTATTCCCCCATGATTCAGTTATCTCTTGTTTAGCTTTTGCATTAGTTCATCTTTTCATAGATATATATTCAGTATGCTTATGATATGCCAGCTCAAGGTTAGCTTGGGTTCATTCGTGATCTTAGGTCCCTTGTTTATGCCTAATGGGTAGCCTCAGGGAGTGAGAAACTTGGTATCAGTGCATTAGGTTCAAGAGTCCTTGGATGTCTAAAAGCCACATTAAGTAGATTCCTTTTCATGGGTGTGAAGTGCACCACATCTAATGAGAGGGAGGCTACGAAGTGTTTTAGGAAGAATTCACTTTCTTTGCTACTCTTATCATGCGTAAGATATGATCCAACTTCCCATTTCTAATTCGATGTTATGTGTTTCAGATCATGCCTCAACCCAATGTAAAACTAGGATCGTTCGGTTTCAGTTTCCAAATGAGCTAGTCTCAGAATAGAAGGGTAGTAGCTCAGTGCCTATAGGTCAATTTAAGTCTTGCCTTAAAGCTAGAAATATGATCTCTAAAGGGTAGTGTAGCATATGTTAAGGAAAAAAGGAAGTAATTAGTAAAAGATGTTCATCGGCTTGCTCGCTTAGGAGTTAGTCTTACAGACAAATTAGATTGTTGTGTGATAGTCCATTATAGATTAGAAACTTCAGTGGTAGCGGAGGTTGAGGAAAAATAGGACAGTGATCCTATATTATTCCAGTTGGAAGGTGCAGTTCGGTGCAGTTCATCAATAGAAAGTAGAGGTTTTATCCCAAGGGGGAGATGGTCGCTTATGTGTTCCTAAGGTGGATGAGTAGGTGAAGCTCCCTTGATTGGGCCAGATTTGGTTTATGAAGCTATGGGAAAAAATTTAAGCTCGTCAGAAATAGACTTAAGACAGAAGTCCTATGCAGATGTAAGGATAAGCGACTTAGAGTTTGAGATAGATGATTGGGTTTTTGAGAAAGTATCACCTATGAAGGGGTTGATGAGATTTGACAACTTGGGAAGTAGAAGCAGCCATGAAGGCCGAGTATCCTCATCTCTTTCCTTCCGATTCCGTTTCAGCTTGAGATAATAGTTTCCCTTCTAGTCTCTCAGTTTACTCATGAGTACATTCATTCTTAGTATCATGTTCCTTAAGTTGTTCTTGCATTTTAGCATATTTGCATGATCTTGGAACTCAGTTCAGTTAGATATCAGTTTCTAGAACTCAGTGGTAAGGATTGCTTCCTTTTATACTCAGCTTGTTTAGACTTCCTTCGAGGACGAATGTTCCCAAGGAGAAGATATTGTAACACCTCGGGTCTCAAAACAAAGAAAATCCTAGTTTTCAGAAAATCTGGTCCCAGTACCAACGTAACTACCCACGAATCGTAGGTGGGACCACGGATCTTAGGTGGCGTTCCGTCGTTAAGGCCCAAATATTTATAGTCTCTGATCCCACCCATGATCGACTAGTACGGTACATGGTTGGACCTACAGACCGTAGGTGAGGGTCAGCAACCAGCTAGAGGGAAAGTGTTGTTAGGTCAACTTCAAATGGTCATAACCCTTAGCACAGAAGGATTTAGGTGGCCCATGAACTATCAAATAAAAGATAATTTAAACCTCTTTCCAACGCCATCAAGTTTGCTAAAACCCCATCTCCGAGAAAAATGTTATGCTTGTTTAAGTGAAGCCCTGTCGGGCAGATTGTGAATGAGGAACCCAAACGACGGCCGGTAAGTCAAACGACGGACCGTAGGTCCCTCGGTGGATGTGCTCCGTCAGAATAAAGTTAGGGTCATTTTGGTTCTTTCCCTTATGCGTTGGGCAATTAAACTGCATCTTTTGATGCCTAAACTACATCGTTTTACTCAATTTAAGCCTAGTAACTTAGTTAGAACTTACCCTTAACCATGATTCTCTAGAATTCACCAAGCTTAGAACAAAAGAGGAGAAAAGAGGCGACCCAGCCCCTCCAATAAAACAACAAGTTTTCTTCACTTCTAGTACCGAAATCGAAATATTTCTTCGTGATATTCATCACCAGGTATGTGGGATTTCATTAGTGGATTCCTTTCATTCACTAGGTCCCTAAAATTTAGTCAGATTCTTGATTCTCCATGTTTTGTTTAGACCTATGGTTTCTAAAACCTTAGATATTAGTTGTGATTTAGCTGTTAGAGTATTCTTAATCAGATTATCATGTTTTCGTGGAATCGTTGCTTAGTTCTTTGCATAAAACTTAGAACCCTAGTTGTGTAGATTCTCTTAGTTTATGAATTACACATGCTAGGTCAGTTAAACAGATATACATGCTCCAGTTTTCGAATGTCACATTATCAGTATATAATTGTTAGATTCTCAGAGTTTCATGTTAGTATTTTGAGCTATATAGTATTTCAATAATTCAATCATAATGTATCATATACATATTCAGTTGGGAGTAGGCTTAGCACCGAGTGGACTAGGGTTTCAGCGTACCCTCATAGTCCCAGAACTACGTGCCTCAGTAGGTTAAGTCCCCTCTGTGGGCATTAGTTTTAGTGATAATACCAGTCATTCCTTTATACCCGGGCAAGGTATATCGGGCCCTTCGATGGGGTGTATACATCAGATACCACTGTTAGCTCATGTGGGGGTTATGCCGGTTAATAATAGCCCCCACACTCACACTCTAGTGCATTTGACCAGGTTTTCAGTTACACTTCAGTATTCAGTCTCATCATGTTATGTACTTGGCCATTGAATTTAGTTCAGTTCTGTTCAGCATGTATTAGTATTTCCATCATGTTTAGAGTATCATTGCTCAGTTATGCTCTGTTAAGCTTTTATCCTATCTTGCATGCTCAGTACCATTCAAGTACCTACGCATAATCTGTGCTACATCCTTTCATGATGTAGGTTCCAGTCCTCAGCGTTCAGATAACGCGTAGATCGGTTCCCAATCCACATTCATCAACTTTTGTGGTGAGTCCTCATAATTCGAGGACAATAGACATGTTTTCAAATTTTGTCTTTCATTTTAGGTTTAGTTCTGCTAGGCTTAGCTCGGGAAATGTCCCAACAACTCTAGTCATTAGTGGCTTTTTCAAACATAGTTTAGATTCAACAATAGTTTTTGAGTGATTGTTCAGTATCACTAAACTCATAGAATTATATATATATATATATATATATATATATATTCAGCCCAGTTTTGGGTATTCCCCATCATTCAGTTATCTCTTGTTTAGCTTACGCATTAGTTCATCTTTTCATAGATATATTCAGTTCGCTTATGATATGCCAGCTCGGGGCTAGCTTGAGGTTATTCGTGATCCTAGGTCTCGTGTTTACGCCCAGGCTGTAGCCTCGGTATGTGACAATTCTACTGTGTCTAGAATCGTTCTACGGAACCATCTTACGACCCATCAAACCTCCTGCGACTCGTCCTGGCTACTCGTATGTCAAATATCAGAAATATGAAATTTCAAAATATCCAACCTCACACCTTCCAGATCCATCTACGACCCATAAAACCTTTACAAACCATAGATTGGTATGGTAGGAAACAACGAGTAGCTCAAAATGAGACATTTCTTTTACAACTTTGGCTTTTCCATTTCTTAGGTGTTATGTATATTATAGGCATTGTCATTCTTTGGTTGGTTAGCTTGAGTGTACATAGCCTAGGCCGCGTGGTATAGAATTGATTTATAAGGCATTGGACCAGGTGAGGGTGATTCAAGACAAGATTTAGATAGCTTATAGTAGGCACATAAGTTATGCTAGTCGTAGGCCTTTGATGTTCTCAGTTGGTGATACCTTCTTCTTCGATGTATTACCCATGAATGCTGTGATGAGATTTTGGAGGCGGGGAAAGCTTAGCCCAAGGTATATTGAGCCTTTTGAGATCATCTAGACAGTTGGTGAGGTTGCATACGAGTTGTCTCTACCTCCAATATTCTTTGCTATCCACCCAATCTTTCATGTTTTATGGAGGCACCAATATGTTCTTAATGAGTCTCATGTGCTTTAGTATGATGAAGTAGAGTTCGATGCGTTTTTGACTTTCTTGGAGGAGCCAGTTGATATTATTGCCAAAGATGTGTGCCAATTGTGTTCAAGATCCTTTATTGTGGATAAGGTCTACTGGAGGCATCTTCAGGTTGAGGAGTCTATCCGGGAGATCAAGCTTGATATCCGGGAGCACTTTCCTAGCTTGTTTAAGCCTTCAACTACTTCTTGACCTTTACTTTCGCGGATGAAAGTCCTTTTTAGTAGACTATGTTGTAATAACATCCTGGTCAATATTGTATTTATGTCACCTGTTCGTCATTTAAAACATTCATAAAGCGATCCCAAGTCATTTTATGACTTAATGGAACTATCAATTCGGTCACTTGGTCATTTTATTGATTTATATGTAAGTTTTAGTGTCTTGGAGCTTTTGAAATTTTTACAGTCAGTTTTGATAGAGTTTAAGAAATGACCTTAGAATCCAATTATGAAAATTTCATCAACTTTGTAATGGTCAAATTAAGCTAGTCACATTGTCTCTGTGACTCACGAGTCTTTCAATATGAGTCTTTGCGATTAGACATTTTTAACTTCCAAGTTAAGACCTAAGTTTGACTTTTGTCAAAATTCTGAGTAGACGAGATTGGATGAGAATTTCTCCAGCTCAATTAGCTTCGGAAGGTTGTGTTTGATCTAAAATGACCCGTTGTTTGGATCTCGAGGCCTTGGGGTTAATTTTGTGCCCCTTATGGATTTTAGCTTGAAATTAGGTTTGGTATGAGACCCATATTCTGTCAAGACAACCCTGTATGGAAATTTTGTCTGCTCCATTGAGTCCAACATGTCATTTTAATTCGTTTGCATATCTCATTTATGTGTATTGGGTTCCGAACGAATCCTCTTTCTAGTTGGGCAGCTTACGCCCCTAGGAGTGGACTTGTTGGCTGGGCGGCCTAGATTGATTGTCAGTCTTGCGAGCTGGGCTAACATTGACTAGATACGATGGTTATTTAGGCTGGGAGCCCAACTTTAGGTTTGTGGTACTCTTCTCTTAGTGGACTTAGCTATTTTGCGTACCTTCCGGGCTTATAGGGATCCGTTCGGGTTTTGCATAAACATGCACATGAGTACCTTTTGTGCTTATGGAGGTCAAGTTAAGTTTAGTTTAGCAGTACTTAGGTATGCTCGTATGCTTTCCTTTATATTCTCTTCGACCTATTGTTGCGTCTAGATTCTATCTATTCATAGTGTTTTAACCTCTCTTGCTCAGTCGGTCGATAATGCCTGTGAGTACCTTTGTTTTAGTAGTCATGCTATACTCTGCATCTTTTCCGTGATGCAGGTCCAAGTACCAACTATCAACGGTGATGGTTTGTGTTATCTTTTACAACATTTGGGTATCATAAACGAGGATGAGCACTTGGCATCTTGGATCAATATATCTTTTTGTGTATATACGTTCAGCTATTATTTTTCCTTTGAGAGATCTTGTTGTGTTCCACTTTTGGGACTTGTATTTTCATATAACATAGCTTTGTACTCATGATTTCTAGTTTCTGGGACAATTTCTTATAAATATAGTTTTTGGTTTTCTTCGGTGTATATCTTATTCTTAAAGCTAGTGTTATTTCTGCTTAGTTTTACTCTTATATCATTACTTGTTGTTCTGGGTACGAGTTGGCTTACCTACTGAGGGGTTATACTATGTGCCATTATGACTCGGAAAATCTGGTCGAGACAAGTAATATCACATACTGTTGTCATTTCTTTATTCTTAAATTTAGAGTAGAAATTCATAATATTTGATTAGTTGTTATATTATCTTAATAATTTTTCATATTTCAACATTTCTAATTTTACGAACAAATGAGTAAAAATTAAATTAAAATATTAACTTACACGGTTTTGTTTCGATAGAGAAAATATTTTATATAATATATTTTAGGCTAGAATATCATAGTTATAATCTCTACCTAGGAACCCTCATTTTTTGTGAGGGTTCGATTCTCCACATCATAATCCCCACCCCTAGTTCCCCTTTCACACCCCAATTTTTTTAATTTTTTTAAAAAGTAATCTATTTTTTATGAAAAAATTTAACCAATTAACAAATGTGATGATACAATTATCAAATTTTGGATTACAAAAATTAATTATAAACAGTTAAATTAAACCAGAAGACATGACTTCTTTTAACTTAATAAAGCCAAATAGTTAATGAATCTCTTACTTCACCTTATTATTTCAAAATAGATATTTTATAGGTCTTCTAGATAATTTTGTTTAATGTTTAAATTCATATTCAATTTTAGATGTGTTATTGTTTTGCTCTAAAAAGCTTAGAGTTAAAATTTATCTAATACATGAATCAATTTCTTTAACTTTTAAAGTGCAAGAGGTTTTTTTTTTTGGAAACAGTACCAACAACAATATTTGAATAATCACAACAATAAAGTGCAAATGAATGAATAAATCACAAACTAGTAAACATGTAAATTGTTCATATATTTAATAAGTGAGTGAAATAACAAACTTTGAAAAATAACTCATCAAACACCAGACCCATAATATAAGGAAAAATAAAAAGTGATGTGGAGAATCATATACCACACTTAGACATGCAAAACATTAAACACATAAATTGTCCATGAGACCACATGAACATATAAAACAACAACAACAACAACAACAATAATAATAATAATAATAATAATAATAATAATAATAATAATAATAATAATAATAATAATAATAATAATAATAATAATAATAATAATAATAATAATAATAATAATAATAATAATAATAATAATAATAATAATAATAATAATAATAATAATAATAATAATAATAATAATAATAATAATAATAATAATAATAATAATAATAATAATAATAATAATAATAATAATAATAATAATAATAATAATAATAATAATAATAATAATAATAATAATAATAATAATAATAATAATAATAATAATAATAATAATAATAATAATAATAATAATAATAATAATAATAATAATAATAATAATAATAATAATAATAATAATAATAATAATAATAATAATAATAATAATAATAATAATAATAATAATAATAATAATAATAATAATAATAATAATAATAATAATAATAATAATAATAATAATAATAATAATAATAATAATAATAATAATAATAATAATAATAATAATAATAATAATAATAATAATAATAATAATAATAATAATAATAATAATAATAATAATAATTAGCAAAACACATTAGTCCAAAGACTTAATATATTATTGGTGGGGTGTGGATATTGATCATTAATATTATTTAGTGAGAGGTCATCCAGCAAAGTCACGATATCATCATTATTCCAATTTAGTAACTTAATCAATGAAGGACTTTCTGGATTGTCACTAGAGTAGTACTGGGAGCTATTCATTTGAATTAATGTACCCATTGGGGGGATCTCTTCTGAAGGGTCCATTTGTGGTGTAATTGGAGAAGGAACTGGAGCATACAGTGGAGGATCTATAATTGATGAAGGTATCATATACGTCATTGTTGTTGAAGGCGTGGATTGAGGGACATTGGATGTAGACCCCTCATCACTAACATTCTTTGTTATTGCTTCATGTACCAGTTCAAGGTTCTTCTTGATCACGTAACTTAGATCGTTGAGATAGTAAGAATTCATGTCAACAGAAATAATTTTTCCATTCAAAACTTCATGCATCTCATTCGTAATTTCCTTTACCCTATTTTCCTTTCTTACCTTTAGTAGTTTTTTCTCCAACTTCTTGATTCTTTCCTCAGTGAATTCATCTCTTGTCACCATATTTTTTGATCTCTCTAATGTTGACAATTCTTTAAACTTTCGAAAGGTGTTGATTGCAGCACGATGATTGGGAAACACCTTAGGTTCATCACTATAAGGACTATAGATGATGGCAGCCATTTCAATGTCACAAAGAGTCATGAGTTCTTGTGCCTTTTTCAAGAACCCTTTGTGTCTTTTCTTGTATGAGACTTTTCTATCAGTTTCATTTTCAATCAAAGCAAATATTACTTTGTTTCTAGGCATTGCTAAAGAGTTTTAATTAGAGATTTTTTTATTGTCAACAATAACTTATTTGGAATAAACTTAAATGAGAGTGTATCATCTTGAATTATATGTAGTTTTTTGGATCCGGTCTTATACTAGCCAAACATTTTGAGTCAATCTTTTCTTATAAGGAAAAGAATTAGTAGTGTTTAAATTTGAATAAGTAGTATCCACAAAACATGGTAATA
>NW_006239893.1:38001-40069 GCF_000226075.1 Solanum tuberosum
CAATTCTTTAAACTTTCGAAAGGTGTTGATTGCAGCACGATGATTGGGAAACACCTTAGGTTCATCACTATAAGGACTATAGATGATGGCAGCCATTTCAATGTCACAAAGAGTCATGAGTTCTTGTGCCTTTTTCAAGAACCCTTTGTGTCTTTTCTTGTATGAGACTTTTCTATCAGTTTCATTTTCAATCAAAGCAAATATTACTTTGTTTCTAGGCATTGCTAAAGAGAAGTAATATGAGGATATATGTGTTTGTTAAAGAATAACTTTGTTGTTCTTCTTCTTCTGTTCTTGTCTTTGCCTAAGATTGACCCTTATATATATATATATGTATATATGAAAATTTTGAATTCTAAATTATTTTGAGTAGTTTTAATTAGAGATTTTTTTATTGTCAACAATAACTTATTTGGAATAAACTTAAATGAGAGTGTATCATCTTGAATTATATGTAGTTTTTGGATCCGGTCTTATACTAGCCAAACATTTTGAGTCAATCTTTTCTTATAAGGAAAAGAATTAGGTGTGTTTAAATTTGAATAAGTAGTATCCACAAAACATGGTAATAAGTTTAAAGCAAATATGTTTCTTATAGTATTACAATATTATTTTTTCCAATTTTGGAAGAAATTACATTTAGAAGAAATTTTATACTACTTTCAAATATTTTGAAAAGTAAATCCTACTTAATTGTCATTTTATTAATATATGATACGCACAAACCTATTACATGACCCTCTGTGAACTTTTTTTCTAAATTAGTATTGAGGTTAATCAATATTTCATAATTGTTGTTGTTCATGTCTTTGCCTAAGATTGACCTATATATATATATATGAATTTTTTTGAGTAGTTTGAATTAAAGAATATTTTATTGTCAGCAATAACTATTTTGGAATAAATTTAAATGAGGGAGTATCTTCTTGAATTATATGTAGCTTTTGTATCTAGTCTTATACTAGCCAAACATTTTGAGTCAATATTTTCTTATAAGGAAAAGAATTAGTATTGTTTAAATTATAATAAGTAGTATCCACAAAACATGGTCATAAGTTTATAGAAAATATATTTTATTATAGGATTGCATTATTATTTTTTCCAATTTTGGAAGAAATTTACATTTAGTAGAAAATTTTATACTACTTTCAAATATTTTAAAAATTAAATCCTACTTGTTTGTCTTTTTATTATTATATGATACGGACCAACCTATTACATGACCCTCAGTGAAATCTTTGTAACACCCGGTATTCTAGAAAACCTAAACTGCTGAATTCTAGAAGTTGCAGGTGCCATCAACGGGGTCACATACGGACTGTAGGTTGACCCACCGACCGTAGGTGGGGTCCGTGGTTGGCCACATGCAGCCCCTCCCCAGAAACCCAGAAAAAAATCTTCTAAGGGTCAACCACAGCCGGACCTGTGGACCGTAGGTCAGACTACGGGCCGTGGTCCTAGTCCGTGGATCAAGACCCCCAAAACCCCTCCTCTGAAGTCGATCGATAGACTGGCAGAACGGGCCATCAGTCGATCGACGGTCCGTTGGTTGGCCCCGTCAACTTTTAATTTAGGGTCATTTTGGTCTTTTCCCTATGCGTTGGACTCCTAAACTACATTTTTTAACCCCTAAATTACATCCGTTTGGTAATTTTTAGTCTAGTAACTTGTTACTACTATCGGTGTTTTTAATTTTTCCCATTTATCTTCCGGTAAACAATTGTATTTACATATATTAGCTTCTGCTCCCGTATCTATCATCGGTGTATAATATCTGTTGTAATATCCCTCTATTATTATCTTTGCAAGTATATATATTTTCATATTTTTATCCTACTAAAGTTCTTTTTATTATTACTCTTTTATTTTCATAATTTATTGTTAATTGTTTGTCTTCTAGATTATATGGTTTTACTTGTTCTAGCCATTTTATTCCTAAAATGATATTTTCTTTTCCTTGATATATTTGAAATTTTATTACTATTGATACCCCTCCGATGATTATTTCCTTTTATGTAGTTTCTTCGGTAAACATTAATGTTTTTGGTAGTTCGGGGCATGATTGCTC
>NW_006239893.1:40169-43396 GCF_000226075.1 Solanum tuberosum
CGTTTGCATTAGTTCATCTTTTCATAGATAGATTCAGCTTTTTTATGATATGCCAGCTCAGGGTTAGCTTGGGGTCATTCGTGATCCTAGGTCCCATGTTTATTCCTAGGGGGTAGCCTCGGGGAGTGACAAACTTGGTATCAGAGCATTACGTTCAAGAGTCCTAGGATGTCTGAAAGCCGCACTAAGTAAAGTCATTTTCATGGGGTGTGAAGTGCACCACATATAATAAGAGGGAGGCTGTGAAGTGTTTGAAGAAGACTTCACTTTCTTTGCTACTCTTATCGTGCGTAATATATGGTCCAAATTCTCATTTATAATTCGACGTTATCTGTTTCAAATCATGCCTCAATCGATTGTAGAACTAGGATCGTTTGGTTTCAGTTTCCAAACGAGCCAGTCATAGAATAAGAGGGTAGTAGCACAATGCCTATAGGTCGATTTAACTCTTGCCTTAAAGCCAGAAATATGATCTCTTAAGGGTAGTGTACCTTATGTTGAATAAAAAAGGAAGTAATTAGCAAAAGATATTCATCGGCTTGCTCGCTTAGGAGTTAGTCTTACGGACACATCAGATTGTTGTGTGGTAGTCCATCATAAATCAAAACCTTCATTGATAGCGAAGTTGAGGAAAAACAGGGCAGTGATCCTATATTATTCCAGTTGGAAGGTGCATTTCATCAACAAAATGTAGAGGTTTTCTCCCAATGGGGAGATTGTTGCTTATGTTTTCCTAAGGTGGATGAGTAGGTGAAGCAACCTTGATTGGGCCAGATTTGGTTTATGAAGCTATGGGAAAAAGTTAAGCTCGTCAGAAATAGACTTTAGACAAAAGTCTTATGCAGATGTAAGGAGAAGGGATTTAAAGTTTGAGATAAATGATTGGGTGTTCGTGAAAGTATCACCTATGAAGGGGGTGATGAGATTTGACAACTTGGGAAGCAGAAGCACCCATGAAGGCAAAGTATCCTCATCTTTTTCCTTCTGATTGTGTTTCAGCTTGAGATAATAGTTTGCTCTCCAGTCTCTCAGTTTACTCGTGAGTAAATTCATTCTTAGTATCATGTTCTCTTGCTATTTTAGCTATTATTTGCTATGATCTTGGAACTCAGTTCAGTTAGATATCAGTTTCTAGAACTCTAGAACTCAGTGGTAGGGATTGCTTCCTTTTATACTCAGCTTGTGTAGACTTCATTCGAGGATGAATGTTCCCAAGGGGGAGATAATGTAATACCTCGGGTCTTAAAACGAAGAAAATCTGGTGCCTGTACCAACAGAACTATCAATGGACCGTAGATGGGGTTCTGTCGTTAAGGCCCAAATCTTTATAGTCTCTGATCCCAACCACGGTCGACTAGTACGGTCCTTGGTTGGACCTACCGGCCGTAGGTGAGGGTCAGCATCCAGCTAGAGTGAAATTGTTGTTAGGTCAACTTCAAACGGTTATAAATCTTAGCACACAAGGATTTAGGTGGCACATGACCTATCAAATGAACGATAATTGAATCCTCTTTCCATAACCTTCGAGTTTACTAAAATCCCATCTCCGAGAAACATGTTATGCTCATATAAGTGAAGCCATGTTGGGCAGATCATGAACGACGAACCCAAACGATGGCCGGTAAGTCAAACGATGAACCGTAGGTCTCTCTGTGGATGGGCTCCGTCAGAATTAAGTTAGGGTCATTTTGGTCCTTTCCCCTATGCGTTGGGAAGTTCAACTACGTTGTTTGATGCCTAAACTACATCGTTTTACTTAGTTTAAGCCTAGTAACTTAGTCAGAACTTACCCCTGACAATTATTCTCTAGAATTCACCTAACTTAGAACAAAATAGGAGAAACGAGGTGACCCAACCCCTCCAAGAACGCAACAAGTTTTCTTTAGTTCTTGTCCCAAAATCAAAAGATTTCTTCGTGAAATTCATCACCATGTATGTGGAATTTTGATGTTTGCCGTAATCAATGACACACCTTCCAATTCAAATGTATATGATCGTGCAAAAGTATAATAACCCAACCAAGGGTTGGGATCGTCCCAAGGGAGTGGTTTTGAGAATTAATAGAAAAATAAAATTTAGCTCTAACTAGTCGTAACTAAAGATATTAACAAACAAAAACATAGTAAATAAAAGGAGGTGACACGAAAATGTCAAATATCAAATGGGGGTTTTGTCGCAAGTAAGTAAAACCAACAAAAAATAATAAGAAAATCAAGTATGGGGGAAAGTTATTGGGGTGTGACCGCAATACAAGTTGAGATAAATCGTTGGGTACATGCTTTCCATAAGAAATTTGTAAGACAATAATGACTAGGCTAAGCTTTAAATGGAAATAAATTCCCTCTTAGGCAACTTACCCCGTTTCAAATGGGTTCTTCTCGGACACCCATTTGCCGCATGAAGGCCATCCTACGCATTACCCTACTCACTCTCTCGAGCTGAGTATTAGGATATGGGACTAAGGATCACCCTGTCGGGCAGAATCACATGTCGACCCACTCCTTAGGCCATCAGTCTAGAGGTCTTAGTTTCGCGACCTCCTTCAACAAAATACTACTTAAATGATACTAAAATCAAATGGGTATAAGAAATTAAACCTTGATTTAAGCAAAGGAAGAAGAATGGAGAAGACCCACTTCCAACTTGGGGAAGATGAAATCCTTCTTTATTCAAGTCTCCCAAAAACCCTCTCCAAACTTGAGAGAAAAATATTCCAAAAATGTAATATTCTATTGTAAATTAATAATAACGGTTCTAGCTACTAAAACTTAATAAAGAGTTTAGTATTTATAGCCATCAGAAATTAGTGCTGGCGGATAGCTCGGCGAAGTTCGTCTAATTCGCCGAATGACTCGGCGACTCGCGCTTGTTCTGTCTCATCGCCGTTTCGTGCTTGCCTTTAGCATCTTCACGTTCTGGACCATTGGGCGGTATAGTACTGTTTGACGGAGCTTTTTGGTGAAGCGCCGACTGCTCCTTTCATCGCCTTTTTGATCCTCTTCCTTAAGGGCTTTGTGTAATGGAACAAAGGGCGGGATCTGTCCCTTTGGCAACTCGCCAAGTGTGCTTGGCGGATCTCAGGTTTCAACTTCTTCGTTCTTTTCAGCCTTTTTGTTCCTTTTTGCACTTAAGTGTCCATTCTTCCGCTAAAACTTCAAATAGTTGAAACTTAAAAGTTTTCATCAGATATTGAGATAAAATAAGCATTCGAGGACACTATTTCTATC
>NW_006239894.1:0-4435 GCF_000226075.1 Solanum tuberosum
TTGTTGTTGTTGTTGATGAAAGTATTCATTTTAGCTATACCCACTCATGCATACACTCATACAGTAAAAAATCTTATAAAATATAAAGTTAATAAGTTGAAACCTTACTTGAGATGTAATAAACTATGAAAAATAATATATTTTTCTTGATGGTGGTTATGAAAGAGATTGCATTGAGCATTTATAGTAAAATGTATTTGTGGACTTATTAATTATCATACCATATTAAGAAATACTGATATCTTTTAGGATAAGATCAATGACTTTTGAAAAATGTATAGATATGTCAACTGGAATTTTGGTAATGACAGGTAAATAATTTTAGGATAAAGTTAACAAATGTACCTTGTTTGGAGATCGCATTTAACTGGGCATTTATAGTAAAAATGTGATTATGAACTTATGAATTGGTATATACCAAATTTTAAAAAATTCATATCTTTTAGGATAAGAATAATTCTAGAAAAAAACCTACAGATACGTCAGCTTGAATTTGGGGTGCTTAGGCTTAAATAATTTTAGGATGAAGTTTCTAGATGCACATTGTTATGAGATCACATACAAGATTGACGAAACTATGTATTTAAAAAGGATTGTAAAAAGAACTGAATAATATTTTTGAAGAAATACATTCAACTTATAATGCGTCAATTCATACACTATTTAACAACACGTCATAAGTGCAAAGTCTAATTCAATTGGAAGGGAAGGAACCAATTATTGATAACTATTTCAATTACAATTATTTATATTTACTTTTGCAGCATGTAATAATAGATAAATGTTTTATTGAATGAAGCTTCCATCATCGTGATTGAATTAGGTAGAATATATTTCCTTAAATGATCCTTACCGATAGATTGCAAATTTATTATTTTCTCTTCTTTGTCTATGTAACAATTTTAAATTAGGAGTTAAGAATGTTATTCTTTAAAATTCTTTAAGGTTAGAATCTTCCCAAACATTCATAGTCATTTATATTTTCACTCTATTACCTTGACATTAAGAATGATCTCTTGTAATTGTGTAAATAGGTATTTATATTAATATATATTAAATATCAAAGACTTGGAATTGGACTTGGACTTGGACTTGGCGCTTGAGCTTGGATCGGACCTTAAAATAAATATTTTTATAAAGCTTAAATATTTACTCTATAAATAACAATGATTTTACAGACAAGAATAGTATATGTATCTGTAGTTCGATACAAACTGTACAAAATAGGTCAAAAATTAAACTGACCAAGAGAAAAAATAACACAAGATAGAGATAATAATGGTTTATGTACACTCAATACTAATATTGTGATCATCATTTTGAGAAATCTTTCCACAATATCTAGGCATGGTTGCAAAACAGTATTCCTCCAAGCTTAGTCAACAACTTCTTTTCTATCTTCTTTGAAAACGGCAGTAGCAATAGCTCAATTTCACCTAAACAATTGTGAAAAAAAATAATTGTCAATTAATATTCAGATTAAAATAAAGGAATAACAAAAAAATGTTTTTTTCAAATATGTATACCTAGCAAATAGTGTCGTACACCTTGTTTCTCAGCGTGTGTGATCTTGTTGGTCACGATTTCAAGTCCCTTATAGACTTGCATTTTGTCGGAGTTGATTATTTCTCCTCGAAAATGGGTGGCAAGGTCAACAGAGAGACGAGATTTTCCCGTTCCTGTTGCTCCCATTATGAACACCACTTTCTTCTTGTTGAACTTGTTGTTGTTGTTGTTGATGAAAGTATTCATTTTAGCTACACATAAAATAAAATCATAATAAAAATTAGTTTAAACTAGTAAATAATCTCTTGAAAACCACTCATGCATACACAATACATTAAAAAATCTTATAAAATATAAAGTTAATAAGTAGAAACCTTGCTTGAGATGTAATAAATTATGTAAAATAATTTATTTTTCTTGATGGTGGTTATGAAAGAGATTGCATTGAGCATTTATAGTAAAATGTATTTGTGGACTTATTAATTATCATACCATATTCAGAAATACTGATATCTTTTAGGATAAGATCAATGACTTTTGAAAAATGTATAGATATGTCAACTCGAATTTTGGTAATGACAAGTAAATAATTTTAGGATTAAGTTAACAAATGTACATTGTTTGGAGATCGCATTTAACTGGGCATTTATAGTAAAAATGTGATTATGAACTTATGAATTGGTATATACCAAATTTTTAAAAAAATCATATCTTTTGGGATAAGAATAATTCTTGAAAAACACCTACAGATACGTCAGCTTGAATTTGGGTGATTAGGCCTAAATAATTTAGAATGAAGTTTCTAGATGCACATTGTTATGAGATCACATACAAGATTGACGAAAATATGGATTTCAAAAGGAATGTAAAAAGAACTCAATAATATTTCTGAAGGAATACATTCAAGTGATAATGCGTCAATTCATACACTATTTAACAACACGTCATAAGTGCTAAGTCTAATTCAATTAGAAGGGAAGGAACAATTATCGATAACTATTTCAATTACAATTATTTATATTTACTTGTGCAGCATGTAATAATAGATAAATGTTTTATTGAATGAAGCTTCCATCATCGTGATTGAATTAGGTAGAATATATTTCCTTAAATGATCCTTACCGATAGATTGCAAATTCATTATTTTCTCTTCTTTGCCTGTGTAACAATTTTAAATTTGGAGTTAAGAATGATATTCTTTAAAATTCATCAAGGTTAGAATCTTTCCAAACATTCTTAGTCATTTAGTTATTCTTTAAAATTCTTCAAGGTTAGTGTAACATCCGACAATTTGAAATAACTATGAAGAAGCTTGTAATTGGAAGTAGTCATTTTTGGGGGAAAATTCAGAATCTGGAAATTTGGCTAAGTATGGAAAAAGGTGAGTTTTTGGCCAACTTTGAACAGTTATAACTCCTATCTCAAGATGAGTTAGGTGTAGTTCCAGTTATGTTTGCCAAGCTCGTAGAACGATCTTTCCAACTCCGCCGAGTTTTCTTGATTCCGAGTTTGTATGAGTGAGTTGTACCCGTTGGAAGTTGGGCAGTTGTCAAGGAAATCCGTCTGGAAATTTTAAGGGCATTATGGTCTTTTCACTAACTAATTCTTTTGGTTATATAGGTGTGTTGGACTGATTTTTAGATCAATTTGTCCCATTATAAAAGAGTGAGAGTGAGGGTTTTGAGTGAAGAAGAGAAGAAGAGGAGATCAAGCAAGTTTCCGTCGTGGATATCGTCGGGGGTGATCCCTACTAGGTATGTGAGTTCATAGTTTTGGGTTGATCCTTTCCCCCACACGCCAAACTCGTTTTATTTTCAAGAAAAGATTGGTTGTGTTGTTGTTGAAGTTGTTGGTTGTGTTGTTGATGTTGTTTATTGTGTTGTTGAAGTTCTTGTTGATTTGGGACATGATTTGGTTGTGTTTTTGAGTTGAATCTCTTGTATGTGGAGGGATTTTATGATCCTTAGTGTTTGGGGTTGAAACCTTTGAAGTTAGGGTGGTTTAGAGTTGGAGAAAAGAGGGAGAAAAGTCGAATTTTCTGGGGAAGGGGCTGGCGCGTCGTGTCTGCCAGCGCCCCCCAAAAGGGACTCTAAAATCCAGCCTCTGGGTCGGCGCGCCTAGCAGAGCGCCAGCAGGCCCCATCTGAGCTTCGAGGGTTGGCGCTCCGCGCCTTACAGAGCGCCAAGGACGCCAAGTTCCCCCATTCTTTTCACACTCTCTCATGCATGTTCCTTGGTATTGTATCTATGTTTAATGGTTGTTTCCGACACTCTAGGGTACATTTAAACCTCCCGAACTAATCCATAATCCAATTCAAGGCAAGTTAGGATCAAAGTCAAGTGAAGTTAGAAGTCAAGTAAAGTTAGAGCAAAGCTTAGAAGTCAAGCAAGTCTTTAAAGTCGTTCAAGAGTCTTTAGTGAATGTTTTAACTTCATTTTAATGACTCAAGTTTCAAGTCAAGTAAAAGGGTATAGAGTTTCAAGTCAAGAAAGAGGTATAGAGTTTCAAGTTAAGTTAAGAGCATAAAGTCGAGTCCATTTCTCAAAAGTTATTAGGGAACTATGTAATTCCCAAGGAAGTTTCTAAATGTTTTTACATTTGAGTAAGAAAGGAACATCGATTCCAAGAGAGCCTTTGGGCTAGATTTTGAGTAATTATCTCAAACTAAATAAAGATATTTTAAAACACTTATGAGCTAAAGTATATTTTTGGGAGTAGTCTTGAGCACCGAATTGGGGACACGAGTTCATATTAAACTCAACTCTCCATAAGAACCATGCGCCAACATGGGATTAAACGGATCATACTTTTTAGATGATCACGTAAAGTTAAGCTAGTGGATCCACTTAGTAAAGTTAGCTTCCTATATCACGGCAAGGTATAGGATGGTCCTTGGGCAACGTGAGGTAAAACGTTGTATCACCACTCA
>NW_006239894.1:5686-6034 GCF_000226075.1 Solanum tuberosum
TCGTGTCTGTAAAGTCCTAGTTATCGGTGTGAAGCGCGCCACATCTATAATTGGGTGGCTGCAACATTTATGAAGATTTCCTATTTCTTTCACACTCATCTCGTGAGTTAGAGTTTATCTCTAAATAGTTTCTTCCTAATCCGTGCTTGCGCATGTTTTCAGATAGTTATGTCTCCACGAAGAGTTGGCAGAGGGCGTCTTCCTAGACGTTATGTGGATGAGCAAGAGTTTACCTTATGCAATGAGAGTGCAACATCAACGGGAAGTTTCTAATGCTGAGTTCAGAGAAGAAATTAGGATACTGAGTCAACCTGTAACTAATCAGATTGGTCAGCAAAGGGGAGCTCG
>NW_006239894.1:6454-7680 GCF_000226075.1 Solanum tuberosum
GAATAGAATGAGTTTGTTCATAGCTGGACTGTCTCGGTTGTCGAGTAAGGAAGGTAGGGCTGCAATGCTTATCGGGGACATGGACATATCAAGGTTAATGGTCTATGTACAGCAGGTTGAGGAAGAGAAGCTGAGGGACAGAGAAGAGTTCAGAAGTAAGAGGGCCAAGACCGGTAATGAGTCTGGGCAGCAGAAAGGTAATGTGAATCGTCCATCCTTCCAACAAAGTCAAAAGGGACCTGCTCCATCATCTGCTAGGGCACCTGCACCCCGATACAGAGGGGAATTTAATGGCCAGAATTCAAAGGACTTCAAGGCTAGACCAGCACAGTCTTCAGGTAGTGTGGCACAAGGAGGTAGTTTGTTTCCTGCATGTGCTAGGTGTGGTAGAGTCCATCTAGGGAAGTGTTGTCAGGGTCAGACAGGTTGCTTTAAGTGTGGACAAGAGGGTCACTTCATGAAGGAGTGCCCTAAGAATAAGCAAGGTAGTGGAAATCTGGGTAGTAGGGCCCAATCTTCTTCAGTTGCTCCCCTAGACAGGATAACACCTAGAGGAGTTACTTCTAGTACAGGCGGAGGAGCGAACCACCTTTATTCAATCACCAGTTGCCATGAGCAAGAGAACTCTCCAAATGTTGTCACTGATATGATCAAAGTCTTTGCTTTTGATGTGTATGCTTTGCTAGACCCAGGAACAAGTTTATCTTTTGTAACTCCTTATGTTGCAAATTAGTTTGATGTTCTTCCTGAAAGACTTTGTGAACCCTTTTGTGTTTCTACACCTGTTGGGGAATCTATTCTAGCAGAAAGAGTCTATCGTGATTGTCCTGTTTCCATCAATCACAAGAGCACGATGTCTGATTTGGTTGAGTTAGACATGATAGATTTCGATGTCATTCTAGGTATGGATTGGCTTCATGCTTGTTATGCATCGATAGATTGTAGAATTCGAGTGGTCAAGTTTCAGTTTCTGAAAGAGCCAGTCTTAGAGTGGAGTTGTAGTTCAGCACTACCTAAGGTCGTTTCATTTCATACCTTAAGGCAAGAAAGTTAGTTTCGAAGGGTTGTATCTATCACTTAGTCCGAGTTCATAACTCTAGTGTTGAGATACCTCCTTTGCAGTCAGTTCCTATAGTAAGAGAGTTTCCAAAGGTTTTTCCTGATGATCTACCCAGAATTCCTCCTGAGAGAGAGATAGATTTCGGCATAGACCTCATTCCAGATAC
>NW_006239894.1:8864-11826 GCF_000226075.1 Solanum tuberosum
AAAAGATGTGCACAGACTGGCACTCCTGGGAGTCAGACTTATGGATTCCATAGAGGGAGGTATAGCAGTGAAGAACGGGGCCGAGTCTTCATTAGTGTCAAAAGTGAAAGAAAAACAAGATCAAGATCCCATTTTGCTTGAGTTGAAGGCAAATGTTCAAAAGCAAATAGTATTAGCTTTTGAACAAGGGGGAGATGGTGTATTGAGGTATCAGAGTAGGTTGTGTGTACCTATGGTAGACGGACTCCAAGAGAAGATTATGGAGGAAGCTCATAGCTCCAGATATTCCATTCATCCGGGTTCCACAAAGATGTATCATGACTTGAGAGAAGTTTATTGGTGGAATAACATGAAGAAGAGCATTGCTGAATTTGTTGCAAAATGTCCAAATTGCTAGCAAGTGAAAGTTGAACACCAAAGGTCCGGTGGTTTGGCTCAGAGAATAGAACTTCTAGAATGGAAGTGGGAGATGATCAATATGGATTGCATCACAGGGTTGCCTAAGTCTCGCAGGCAACATGATTCTATTTGGGTAATTGTCGACCGAATGACAAAGTCAGCTCATTTTCTATCGGTAAAGACTACCTTTTCAGCAAAAGATTATGCCAAGTTGTATATTCAAGAAATAGTGAGACTTCAAGGAGTCCCAGTCTCCATTATTTTAGATAGAGGTGCACAGTTCTGGAAATCTTTTCAGAAAGGCTTGGGTTCGAAGGTAAATTTAAGTACTGTCTTTCATCATCAGACTAATGGACAAGCAGAGCGTACTATTCATACTTTAGAAGATATGTTGAGGGCTTGTGTAATCGATTTCAAAGGGAGTTGGGATGATCACCTGCGTCTCATTGAGTTTGCCTACAACAACAGTTTATCACTCTAGCATCCAGATGGCTCCATATGAAGCTCTTTATGGGAGAAGATGTAGATCTCCTATCAGATGGTTTGAAGTTGGTAGAAGCACAGTTGATAGGACCAGATTTAGTTCACCAAGCTATGGAGAAGGTGAAAGTGATTCAAGAGAGGTTGAAAACGGCACAGAGTCGCCAGAAATCCTATACTGATGTTAGGAGAAGGGAGTTAGTGTTTGAAATAGATGATTGGGTATATTTGAAAGTTTCACCTATGAAAGGGGTTATGAGGTTTGGTAAGAATGGGAAACTTAGTCCCCGATTTATTGGACCTTACCGCATAGCCAAGAGAATTGGCAATGTTGCTTATGAGTTGGAGTTACCACAGGAACTAGCAGTGGTTCATCCGGTATTTCATATCTCTATGTTGAAGAAGTGCATAGGCGATCCTTCATTGATCCTACCGACTGAAAGTGTTGGGATCAAAGATAGCTTATCTTATGAAAAGATTCTTATTCAGATTCTAGACCGTCAAGTTCGTAGGTTGAGAACGAAAGATGTAGCATCAGTCAAGGTCCTTTGGAGGAACCAGTTTGTTGAGGAAGCTACTTGGGAAGCCGAAGAGGACATAAAGAAGAGGTATCCATATCTCTTTGAATCCGGGGGAATTGTAGATCAAGGTACTAATTTCCTTCTTAGTGCTCTTTAAAATTTAATGAGCATGTTGTTGTTGTTGTATTTGCATGATTGCTTGTTGGGTGTTTGAATTAACGTTGCACCCTTAGCCTTTTTTACCTCAGTCGAGGACGAATGTTCCCAAGGGGGTGATTTTGTAACATCCGACAATTTGAAATGACTATGAAGAAGCTTGAAATTGGAAATAGTCATTTTTGGAAAAAAATTCAGAATCTGGAAATTTGGCTAAGTATGGAAAAAGATGAGTTTTTGGCCAACTTTGAACAGTAATAACTCCTAGATCAGGATGAGTTAGGTGTAGTTCCAGTTATGTTTACGAAGCTCGTGGAACGATCTTTCCAACGCTGGCGAGTTTGCTCGATTCCAAGTTTGTATGAGTGAGTTGTGCCCGTTAGAAGTTGGGCAGTTGGCAGGGAAATCCGTCCGGAAATTTTAAGGGCATTTTGGTCTTTTCACTAACTAATTCTTTTGGTCATATTGGTGTGTTGGACTGATTTTTGGATCAGTTTTTCCCATTTTAAAAGAGTGTGAGTGAGGGTTTTGAGTGAAGAAAAGAAGAAGAAGAGAAGAAGAGGACAAAGAGGAGATCAAGCAAGTTTCCGTCATGGATATCGTCGTGGGTGATCCCTACTAGGTATGTGAGTTCATAGTGTTGGGTTGATCCTTTCCCACACACGCCAAACTCGTTTTATTTTCAAGAAAAGATTGGTTGTGTTGTTGAAGTTGTTGGTTGTGTTGTTGATGTTGTTGATTGTGTTGTTGAAGTTCTTGTTGATTTGGGACATGATTTAGTTGTGTTTTTTAGTTGAATCTCTTGTATGTGGAGGGATTTTATGATCCTTAGTGTTTGGGGTTGAAACCTTTGAAGTTAGGGTGGTTTAGAGTTGGAGAAAAGAGGGAGAAAAGTCGGATTTTCTGGGGAAGGGGCTGGCGCGTCGCGTCTGCCAGCGCGCCCCAAAAGGGACTCTAAAGTCCAGCCTCTGGGTCGGCGCGCCTAGCAGAGCGCCAGCAGGCCCCATCTGAGCTTCGAGGGTTGGTGCTCCGCGCCTTGCAGAGCGCCAAGGACGCCAAGTTCCCCCATTCTTTTCACACTCTCTCATGCATGTTCCTTGGTATTGTATCTATGTTTAATGGTTGTTTCCGACACTCTAGGGTACATTTAAACCTCCCGAACTAATCCATAATCCAATTTAAGGCAAGTTAGGATCAAAGTCAAGTGAAGTTAGAAGTCAAGTAAAGTTAGAGCAAAGCTTAGAAGTCAAGCAAGTCTTTAAAGTCGTTCAAGAGTCTTTAGTGAATGTTTTAACTTCATTTTTATGACTCAAGTTTCAAGTCAAGTAAAAGGGTATAGAGTTTCAAGTCAAGAAAAGGGTATAGAGTTTCAAGCCAAGTGAAGAGTCTCAAGTTTCAAGTTAAGT